>NC_135346.1:61892562-62142105 GCF_023851605.1 Tamandua tetradactyla | reverse complement strand
TTTTTTCTTTTTTTCTACTCCTAGCAATTCCTTAGATAGAACTGGAAGCCTTCTTGGGCTCCAGCACTGCCCCAGACAAGGGCAGAATTAAGCTTATCTGAGAGACAAAGTAACTAGTCAGGTGAAAGGAGTTAATTCCCTAAAGTCTGTACCTTCCCCAAGAGAAAGGTGGGGCCCAGCTCAACTGGAATCCCTCTTTCAAGGAATTCAGGCCCCATGGACTAGAAATTGAAGCAATTAATGCCAACCTACAATTTCACCTCTGTCTCAACCATGCTCCTAGCAGGGAGAGTCTCTGAAATTAAAGGCACCACATCACCTTACACTGGTGGGAAGCCATGGGTGTACAAGTGCCGCATGCTGGGCAGGATAAGAAAAGCACAGAGTCGAGAGGCTTTGTAGGAAAGTCTGACAACCTGCTGGGTCTCACCCTCAGGGAAAACTGATGCTGGTAACTCTCTCCTCCTGAGATATTGACCTGTGTGGTCTGGGAAAATCCATCTGGGGTCAATAACATCTAAGGAGACCCTCCTCAAAAAAGGCTACATATAGACAGAGCAAGAAACAGAAAAGTGAAAACTGAAAAATTCTGATCAGTTAAACAGAACCTATGTAGAGTTCTAGAATAAGTTGAACTAAATGCCAAAGAACAGACAGAGAACAAAACCATCCAGCAAGAAAATCCTAGAGAAAAGAGTGAAATAACCTCCAGAATAAACTAATGAAGGAAATCAAATGCCTAGATGCCAACAAAAGAGAATGAATCATTTTAGGAAAATTGAAGATATGACACAGTCAAAGGAATAAACCAACACTTCAAATGAGATACAGGAGTTGAAACAACTAATTTGGTATGTTCAAACAGACATGGAAAATTTCTTCAAAAATCAAGTCAATGGGTTGAGTGAGGATATAAAGAAAAAATTGGGTGAACAAAAAAAGGAAATCAAAAGTTTGAGAAAAACAAATCACAGAACTTATGGAAATGAAAGGCATAATAGAAGAGACAAAAAATTAAAATCTCTAACAATAGATTTGAAAAGAAGGAAAAGGATTATTGAAATGGAGAACTGGACATCTGCAATCTGACGTGCAAAAGAAAATATAGGGAAAAGAGTGGGAAAATATGAGCAGGTTCTCAGGGAATTGAATGACAACATGAAGCACGCGAATATAAATGTTGTGGGTGTTCCAGAAGAAGAAAAGAAGGGAAGAAAGATGATAAAGACTAAGGGAGGGGGGTAGGCCATGGTGGCTCAGCAGGTAAGAGTGCTTGCCTGCCATGCCAGAGGACCCGGGTTCGATTCCCGGTGCCTGCCCATGTAAAAAAAAAAAAAAAAGACTAAGGGAGGAAATAATCACTGAAACTTTCCCATTTCTTATGAAAGACATCAGATTACAGCTCCAAGAAGTGCAGCATATACTAACAGAACATACCTAAACAGACATACTCCAAGACACTAATCAGATTGTCAAGAGTCAAGGAGAAAGAGAAAATTTTGAAAGCAGCAAGAGAAAAACAATCCCTCAAATATAAGGGAAGCCCAATAAGACTATGTGTGGATTTCCAGCAGAAACTACGGAGGTGAGAAGGCAGTGGTATGATATATTTAAGATTCTAAAAGAGAAAACTGCCATCCAAGAATTCTGTATCCAGCAAAACTGTCCTTCAAAAGTGAGGGCAATATTAACATATTTTCAAGCAAGCAATCACTGAGTGAATTTGTGAATAAGAGACCAGCTCTGCAAGAAAGACTAAAGTTTGTGCTATGGGGAGATAGGAAAAGACAGGAGAGAGAGGTCTAGAGAAGAGTGTAGAAATGAAAACTATCAGTAAAGGTGAAAAGAGAAAAAAAAAATAGATGCAACGTATAAAATCCCAAAGGCAAAATGGTAGAAGAAAGTCCTGCCTTTACAGTAATAACACTAAAAGTTAATAAATTAAACTCCCCAATAAAAAGACAAAGACTGGCGGGCCGCGGTGGCTCAGCGGGCAAAGTGCTTGCCTGCTATGCCGGAGGACCTCGGTTCGATTCCCGGCCCCAGCCCATGTAACAAAAACGGAGAAACAGAATACAATAAAACAAGAAAATGTTTAAAAATGTTTCCCTTTCTTCCTTCCTTCCTTCCTTCTATCCTTCCTTCCTTCTCTCTGTCTTTCCTTTAAAAAAAAAAAAAAAAAAAAAAAGACAAAGACTGGGCGGGCCGCGGTGGCTCAGCGGGCAAGAGTGCTTGCCTGCCATGCCGGAGGACCTCGGTTCGATTCCCGGCCCTAGCCCATGTAAAAAACAAACAAACAAACAAAATATAATAAAACAAGAAAATGTTTCCCTTTCTTCCTCCCTTCCTTCCTTCCATCCTTCCTTCCTTCTCTCTGTCTTTCCTTCCCTTCCTTCCTCTCTCTTTAAAAAAAAAAAAAAAAAAAAAAAGACAAAGACTGGAAGAATGAATTTAAAAAAAACAACTCACTTTAGACACAAGGACAAAAACAGGTTGAAAGTGAAAGGTTGTGAAAAGGTATTTCATGCAAACAACAATCAGAAAAGGGCAAAAAAGCAAAAGAGCAGGAGTAGCTATACTCATATCTGCCAAATTAGACTTTAAATGTAAAACAATAAAAAGAGACAAAAAAAGACACCACGTATTAATAAAAGGAACAATTCACAAGAAGACATAACAATCATAAGTATTTATGCACCAAGCCAGAGTGCTCCAAAGTACATGAGGCACACAGTGACAACACTGAAGGGAGAAATAGACACCTCTACCATAATAGTTGGAGACTTCAATCCCCACTTTCATCAATGGATAGAACATCCAGACAGAGGATCAATAGAAGAAACAGAGAATCTGAATAATACAATAAATGAACGAGACTAACACACATTTACAGAACATTACACCCCATAATAGCTGGATACGTATTTTTCTCAAGTGTTCATGGATCATTCTTAAGGATAGATCGTATGCTGGGTCACAAAGCAAGTCTTGATAAATTTAAAAAGACTGAAATCATTAAATAAAAAAACACTTTCTATGTATTTTCTAAGATCATAATGGCATGAAGTTGGAAATCAATAACAGGCAGAGGGCCAGAAAATTCACAAATATATGGACATTAAACAACACACTCTTAAGGAACCAGTGGCTCAAGGAAGAAATTACAAGAGAAATCAGTAAATATCTCGAGGCAAATGAAAATGAAAACACAACATATCAAAATTTATAGGATGCAACAAAGGCAGTGCTAAGTGGAAATTTATTGTCTTAAATGCTATTATTTTTAAAAGCAAGGAACAAAAATCAAGTAGTTAATTGTTCATTTGGAAGAACTAGAGGAAGATCTACCAAATCACTCCATAGTAGACAAAAAGAAAGAAATAATGGCTATTAGAACAGAAATAAATGAAATTGAGAACATGAAAACAATTGTGAAAATCAACAAACATAGAAGCTGGGTTTTTTTTGAGAAAATCAAAAAAATTGATGGACCCTACCTAGATGGAGAGAGAGAGAGAGAGAGAGAGAGAGAGAGAGAGAGAGAGAGAGAGAGAGAGAGAGAGAGAGAGAGAGAGAGAAAGAGAGAAGATGTAAATAAATAAAATGAGAAATGCAAGAGGAGACATAACCACTGATCCATAGAAATAAGGAAGGTAAAGAGAGGACACTATAAGCAACTATATGCTAATAAAACAGACAATGTAGATGGAATGGACAATTCCTAAAAAAGCATGAACAGCCAAAACTGACATGAAAAGAAATAGATGACCTTAAATAAACCAATCACAGGAAAAGAGATTGAATCAGTCATCAATAAGCTCCAAAAAAAGAAAAGTCCAGGACCAGATGGCTTCACAAGTGAATTCTACCAAGCATTCAAGAAAGAATTAGGACCAATCCTGCTCAAACTCTTCAAAAAAACTGAAGAGGAGGAAAGGGTCCACAACTCATTCTATGAAGCCAGCATCACCTGCATGACCAAAGACATACAAACATCCAATAAGAAAAAAAATAACAGGCCAATCATGTATGTAATGAATATACATGCAAAAATCCTCAACAAAATACTTGCAATTCGATTCCAGCAGCACATTAAAAGAATTACACATCATGGCCAAGTAGGAATTATTCCAGGTATGCAAGGATCATTCAACTTAAGAAAATCAATTGATTTAATACACCATATCAACAAATCAAAGGAGAAAAACCACGTGTTCCTCTCAATTTATGAAGAAAAGACATTTGAAAAATTCAACATCCTTTCTTGATGAAAACACTTTAAAGGATAATAATAGAGGGGAAATTCCTCAACATGATAAACGGAATAAATGAAAAACCCACAGCTGGTTGCATGACTGGTTCAGTGGTAGGATGCTTGCCTTTCATGTGGGAAACCTGGGTTCAATTCCCAGACCACGCACCCCACCTACCCACCCCTGAAAAAAGACAAACCCACAGCTAACATCATGCTCAATAGGGAAAGACTGAAAGCTTTCCCTTTAAGATCAGGAACAAGACAAGGATGCCACTGCCACCATTGATAATCAACATTGTGATGGAAGCTCTAGCCAGAGCAATTAGACAAGAAAAAGAAATAAAAGGCATCCAAATTGGAAATGAAGAAGTAAAACTCTCACTAGATGATACCATATGTTGAAAATTCTGAAAACTCTACAACAAAGCTTCTAGAGCTAATACATGAGTAAAGCAAAGTGACAGGATACAAGATCAACACCGAAAAATCAGTACTGTTTCTATACAATTGTAATGAGCAATCTGAGGAGGAAATCTAGAAAAACTACAAGAAATTGCTAAACGAAATCATGGAAAACCTAAATAAATTAAAGGGCATACCGTGTTCATAGAATGGAAGACTAAATATAGTTAAGATGTCAATTTTAGCTAAATCAATTTAGAGATTCAATACAATACCATTAAAATCCCAACAACTTACTTCGTAGAAATAGAAAAAACAATACCCAAATTTATCTAGAAGGGAAGCATGCCCCAAATACCTAAAACTATCTTGAGAAAGAAAAATCAAGTGGGAGGTCTCACCTACCTGACTTTAAAATATATTACATACCTACAGTGGTCAAAACAGCACAGTTCTGGCATAAAGATAGATATACTGGCCAATGAAATCGAGGAGAGTGTTCAGATATAGAACTCTTCATCTATGGACAGTTGATCTTTGAGAAGTTTGTCAAGCCAACTCACCTGAGAGAGCATTTTTTTCAATAAATAAAGTTTGGAGAACTGAATACCCATAAGCAAAAGAATGAAAGAGGATCCATATCTCACACCCTATACAAAAATGAACTCAAAATGGATCAAAGACCTAAACATTAGAGCTAAGACCATAAGACTTTTAGAAGAAAATGTAGGAAAACTTCTTACAAAGCTTGCAATAGGAGATAGTTTCCTAGACATTATAGCCAAAGTAGGAGCATTGAAGAAAGAAACAGATAAATGAGAACTCCTCAAAGTTAAACACTTTTTGCATCAAAGAACTTTGTCAAGAAAGTAAAGAGGCAGCCTATGCAATGGGAGACAATATTTGGAAACCACATATCAGATAAGGGTTTAGTATCCAGAATATATAAAGAGATTCTTCAACTCAACAACAAAAAGTCAAACAATCCAATTGCAAAATGGGCAAAAGACATGAATAGACACGTTTCAGAAGAGGAAATACAAATGGCTAAAAGGCACATGAAAAGATGCTCAACTTCACTGGCTATTAGAAAAATGCAAATCAAAACCACAATAAAATATCATCTGACAGCCACTAGACTGGCCTTTACAAAGAAAACAAAACAAAACGACAGGTACTGGAGAGGATGTGGAGAAAGAGGCACATTTATCCACTATTGATGGAAATGTAAAATGGTATAACTGCTCTGGAAGTCAGTTTGATAGTTCCTCAGGAAGCTAAGTATAGAATTGCCATATGATCCAGAAAACTCATTGCTAGGTATATATTCAGAGAACATGAGGGCAAAGATACAAATGGACATTTTCACCCCAATATTTTTGGCAGCATTATTTATAATTGCCAAGAAATGGAAACAGCCCAAATGTCCATCAATGAAAGAGTGACTGAACAAGCTGTGGTATATATATTCAATGGAATACTATGTAGCTGTAAGACAGAATAAGGTCATGAAGCATGTAACAACATGGTTGGACATTGAGAACATTATGTTGAGTGAACTCAGCCAGAACCAAAGGTCAAATACTGTATGATCTCACTAATCTGAACTGACGTTAATGAGTGAACTTGCAGAATTGAAGTTAAGAACACAGGTTATCAGGAAATAGGAACAGGGTGGAGGTTGGGCAATTGGTGCTGAAGGAATACTGATTGTGAAACAGGAACGATTGTAAAAACTCAAAAATGTGTAGCACAGTACTAGAGATTGTAGCACAGTAATATAAGTACACTGAATGAAGCCGAATGTGAATACAATAGAGGAAGAAGGGCTGGGGGACTGTATGAAACCAGAAGGAAAGTTATAGGACAGAGACTGAGAAAGTACAGTTTAGGAAAGCTTATAGTGGATAATGACGGTGTTTTAGTGTGCAAATTTTAAAAAGTTTGTTGCATAAGAGAGAACAAACGAATGTCTATGTTGCAGGGTGTGGAAATAGACGGTATATGGGAAAAAGTAGAATCAATGCAAACTAGGGTCTATAGTCAATAATAACATTGTGATACGCTTCCACCGAATGTAACGAAGTATTTTGCCAAAACAGCCATATGTCAGTGGGCGGGGGTGGGGGGTGGGGAGACTGGAAAATGTGTATGGATTCTTTGTGCAGAAAAAGGAAGTCTTCAGAGAGAGTATGATGGTAAAGGCATGTCTATACACTTAGGCTGGATTATATGGTGTGTGAATAAAACTGTTTAAAAATGAACAGAGAGAAACAAGTGCTAGAGAAAATGCAGAGAAAGAGATGACCTATTGACTCCATAGGGAAACTGAGAGGTGCAGCCCCTTGGAGGGCAGTGTGGTGGCTCCACAGGAGCCTAGAGGTGGGTTGACATATGATGCTGAAACCTCCTTGCCCAGTATACACCTGGAGGAACTGAGTGTGGGCATGAGTGGACATTTGCACACTGGTGTTTACGGCAGCAGTGCTCTGGATCAATGACTGGAGGTGACCTAAGGGTACAATGACAGCAGAATTGAAGGGGGCACTATGGTGTGTGCATACAATGGGCTACTGCCCAGGGCAAGGAAGAATGAAGTTGTGAGGCATGCAACAAGTTGAATGAAATTTAAAGACGGTATGTTGCATGAAATGTCAGGAATAAAATGACAAATGTTATCATGCCTCAGTCAATCATATGGACTAACTAGAATATAAAAACTCGATGAACTAAAGTTGAGAGCATGAGTTGGGGCCTATTACAAAGGTTTCTAGATCGTAAGCTCTTACAGCAGTCACGTATATTCAGGAATTGTAACTGTTGATTCTAAATTGTGAGATTCTGACCTGTTTGTATATAACATGGCCATTCCCAGAGACTTTGGGTGTTTATTTGACACATGAGACTCAGAGTTAGAGCTCTGAAGCTATGAAAGTCAGCATTACCCCATACAGGAACTGTTTAAAAAGCTGAAAAAGTGATCAGATTTCTAGTAGAGATACGAATCAAGCTGAGCTTGATAGGGCTAAGGTAGATCAGAATACAGGGTAAAGGAGGATATCACCCATATTATACCACCTCAACTTCTGTGTGAGACTGAAAGGAGGGATGTTTATCGGGTGCTAAATCTGTATTTTGTGTAGTGTTTTTCCTAATTTAACGTGTATGTCAGTGTACCTGAATATCGTAAGTACATGGGATTGTGAATAGGGCATGAGGTTTTGTTTGTTTGTCCAGGTTAGTGTGATGCCCCAATATATCCCAGAGTAATTTGGACAGTGAATAAAAAGTATTTGCAAAACTCCGTTGGGGGACTTGGGAGAAAGGAGGAAATATACAATCCATTTGGAGAATTCCTCATGTTCTCACAAGTAGTGGGGACAGTAAAATCAATAGGCCAAGCCCTCGATCTTGGGGTCCACCCCTATAAAACTTATTCCTGCAAAAGACAAGTTAAGCTTACTAAAAATTAAGCCTAAGAGACACCCCCATACAACCTCCTTAGTTGCCCAGATGTGGACGCTCTCTCTAAGTCAACCCAGCAGGTGAACTCATTGTCCTCCCTCCTACGAGGCACATGACTCCTGGGGGTGTAAATCTCCTAGCAACGTGGGACAGAAATCCCGGGATGAGCTGGAACCTGGCATCACAGGATTGAGAAATCCTTCTTGACCAAAAGGGGGAAGAGAGAAATGAGAAAAAATAAAGTTTCAGTGGCTGAAAGATTTCAACAGAGTCAAGAGGTTATCCTGGAGGTTATTCTTACACATTACATAGATATCCCCTTTTAGTTTATCATGTATCGGAGTGGGTGGAGGGAATTACCTGAAATAGCTGAGCTGTGTTCCAGTAGCCTTGATTTTTTAAGACCTTTGTATAGAGATAGAATGTTTACAATGTGACTGTGTGATTGTGAAAACTTTGTGTCTGATGTTCCTTTTATCCAGGGTATGGACAGATGAGTGAAAAATATGGATAAAAATAAATAAATAATGGGTGACCAAGGGTAAAAGAAATTGGGTAGATAGAAATACTAGTGGCCAATGAGAGGGAGGGGTAAGGTGCATGGTATATATGAGATTTTTTCTTTTTTCTTTGTATTTCTTTTTCTGGAGTGATGCAAATGTTCTAAAAAATGATCATGGTGATGAATATGTGATGATATTTTGAGCCATTGATTGCACGCCATCTATGGAATGTATGTGTGTGAGCATTTCTCAATGAGAATATTTTTTAAAATGTTATTTTATTTACTAACATGGTGACGTATGACATCCTCAGTGATAGCACCAGAAGATGAGTGAGATGTGATTGGGAAATGAAAAATTTCAAATAATGAGGCTATACAATTTGTTCAAGAAGACTGTTGAAGTGATAGCAAACAAATCAAGCTTCCTTTAGATATATTTGCCTCTAGGAATTGAAAAATTTTATTCATAGTTATATTTTGAGTAATTATATGATTCTTATGCATAGACACTATGTCAAGCAGAGCAGAAAGAGCAAAAACCAGTCTAATTACCAGTTAATATTTGAAGTGGCCCTAGTTTTAATCACTAATATATAAATTTAAATGAGTAGTATTTTGGTTAATCACTTCCCACAGAAATATATTAAATTTGCTTGAGATAAATCATACCAGAAATTAACCATAATACAAAGCATATATTTATCAGTCTTATGAGGCAAAGTAAGAATTAAGACATCTACAGTAAGTATTCAAAACAGTAATACTTCCAGTCTTCTTCAAAATAATATCAAGAGGCCAGCTAGCTTATATATTTAAATATGAAATTTCCCAAGTATAAATAATATTAGGAAGTCATGACTTACTTTCCTTATCTCGATTTTGTCTCTCCAATACAGTTGTCTCCTGCCTACAAATAAAAAAGATAACATGAGACATGAGACAGAGGTGTCTCCAAAACTGAAAGTGCACTTCCAATAAGTGTTTCATTGCTCTAAGCTGAAGATCATTTCACATGATAAGTAAAATTAAATGCCTGCTTTCTCTGGCCCTTTCTGACAAGCCATCAAAAACCAAGAAAAGACTGAAAAACAAAGAATAACACCCCGTATTTCATGAAACTAAGTAATTATTAGACTATCAGACTGCATGTGGAAAGTACATATGCAATATAGTAAAATGTTGATCAATTCAAGGGAGAAGATGGAAACTGAATTTTATCCTCTTCTGACCTTGATGAGGGGAATTATATAACCTTAAAAGTAAATGATGGGGCGGGCCACAGTGGCTCAGCAGGCAGAGTTGTCGCCTGCCATGCCAGAGGACCCGGGTTCAATTCCCAGTGCCTGCACATGTAATAAATAAATAAAATGCACTATTAAAAGAAAAAAAGGAAATGATGGACAACAGACAGGGCAAGATGGCGGTGTAGGGAAGTGTAGAATTTAGTTAGTCCTACAGGGCAGCTAGTAAGTAGCAATGAACTGTCTGGAACAACTGTTTGGGGACTCCTGTGACCAGACACACATTGTGCAACAGTCTGGAATGGGTGGGAGGGCCAAGACCACAGGGCAGAACTGTAAGTTCTCCCAAGCCATGAAGGCTGCCTCCCCTCCCCAGCTTGTACAGCATGCTGTTTTGGAGTCATTTCCCTGTGGGAAAAAGAATCAGTCTCTGACAGGAGAAAGGGAAGGTAGCTTAACCAAGCTCCAATTGCTAAGGCAGTTAACAAACACAACTACTGAATACAAGCTCTGAGCATGGATGAACCAAGAGCAGGCATGAAAGGAATCCTGAGGTCTCTCCCAGCAAAGAAGAGGCAAGGCTGATGGAAAAAAATAAAACAGAAAGTTTTGAAGTTGGCTTAGATCAGAATACTGGAAAAGGGTTGTGGCCCCAGACAAGGAACACATAGAGTAAGGTAACAACTCCAGTTCTTGATTGGCAAACGGAGGGGGGCAAACCGAGGGGGGGGGTGGTTCTGAAGTCCAGCTCTGAAAAATGCCCTCTGTTTTTGTTTTTGTTTTACTTTGTAGCAGTCCATTAAATAAAGTTGCAGCCAGTCTCAGGTTTCTGCACTACCCCAGGCAAGGGCAAAGGTAAGAAATGTCTGAGAGACAAAGTAACTTTTCAGGTGAAGTAGATAAATGCCTAAAGGCACATCTTCTTCCTTAAAAAGGGGGGCAGGGCAGGGTCCAGCAAAAATGGTGGCTCTCATTTAGTCCCCAGGTGCTGGAAAACAGAAACAGCTTAAGTTTGCCTTCTACCACAGCCTCTGTATCAAGCACACTCCTGGCAGGGCCAGGGTCTGCTGAGAATTAAAGGCACTGCACAACTTTATACTGGTGGGGCACTGTGGGCTGATGAGTCCCACCTGCTGGACAGGATAGGAAAAGCACAGAATCAAGAGGCATCACAGGAAAAACTGGCAAACTGCTGGGTCTCTTCCTCAGGGACTCTTGATACTGCTTACACCCTCTTCATGAGTCCAGCACCTGCCTGGTCTAGGAAGAGCTCTTTGGGGTTGATCATTTCCAAAGAGAATCTCCTCAAAAAAAGATTCCATATAGGCAGTGTAAGAACCAGAAAAACAAGAGTTGAAAAATTATGATCAGTTAAGCAGAAGCTATGCTACAGGTCTAGAATAATTTGAATGTCAAAGAGCAGATAGAGAACAACACCAACCAACAAGAAAACTCTAGGTAAAAGCTAGAAGATGACCTCAAGAATAAACCAATCAAGGAAATCCGATGCATAGACACCAGCAAAAAGTTACAAGTCACACTAGGAAAAGCAAAGATGTGGCCCAAAAGATCAAACTAGCACTTCAAATGGCATATAAGAGCTCCAACAACTAACTAAAGATGTTCAAACAAATCTTCTAAATCAAATGAAAAATCAGATCAATGAGGTGAAGGAAAATATGGCAAAAGAGATGAAAGATACGAAGGGAAGACACTGTGAGACAACGCAGAAGAACTCAAAGGCTCGTAAAAAGAAATGACAGAGCTTATGGGAATGAAAGTTACAGTAGAAGAGATGAAAACAGAGGAGATATACAGCAGCAGACTTGAGGAGGCAGAAGAAAGGAATAGTGAGTGAAGTAGAGGAAAGGACATCTGAAATCCTACACACAAAAGAACAGCGAGCGAAAAGAATGTAACATACACGCAGGTGTCATGGAAGTGAATGGCAGCATGAAACACATGAATACGTGTGTTATGGGTGTCCCAGAAGGAGAAGAAAAGGGAAAAGGAGCAGAAAGAATAATAGGAGAAATAATCATCGAAAATTTCCCAACTATGAAAGACATAAAACTACAGGCCAAAGACGTGCAGCACACCCCAGACGAATAGATGTAAATAGACCTACTCCAAGACACTGTCCAGATTGTCAGATGTCAAACACGAGTGAGGATTCTGAAAGCAGCAAGAGGAAAGTGATCCATCTCATAGGAGGGAAGCTCAGCAACACTGTGCATGGATTTCTCGGCAGAAACGGTAGAGGCAAGATGCAGTGTTATAGTATATTTAAGATACTGAAAAAGAAAAACTGCAAACCAATAATTCTATATCTGGGAAAACTGTCCTTCAAAAATGATGGAGAGTTTAAATATTTTTAGACAAACAGACCCCGAGAGCGTTGGTGAACAGGAGACATGCTCTACAAGAAACACCAAAAGGGGGTGGGATGCAAGGGTCGTTCAGTGGTGGAATTCTTGCCTCCCATGTGGAAGATCCGGGTTCAATTCCTGTCCATGCACTTCCCCAAAAACAAACAGACAAGCAAACAAACAAATAAAAAGGCAACAAACAAAAAATTCAATCAATGGTGCTGCAATAACTAGATACTCACATGGAAAAATAATGAAATGTGACCTCATCATGCACTATACAAAAATATATATAATAAGAAAAGAAACGCAAAAGGGAGTACTGCAGTCAGATAGGAAGAGAGAGGAGAGAGAGACTTGGAGAAGAGTGTAGAAGTGAAGACTATCAGTAAGAGCACAAAGAGAGAAAATATGACATATAAAATCCAAAAAAAAAGGTAGAAGAAAATATTGCCTTTACTGTAATACTATAGAATGTTAATGGATTAAACTCCCCAATCAAACTTAGAAAAAAAAGTAAAACAACTTAATTACATGGAAACTTGAGTAGGGAATGAGATCTTGTTATTTTGTGTAGGTTAATATAAAACCCATACATACCAGAGTAATCTAGGTAGAAAATTAAAAAGATCTGCAAAGTCCCCTCAAGCGACTGAAGAAAAATGTGGAAATATTTAACTCCTCACCTGGAGAACTCGTGATACTGTCTCAAGAATTAGGGAGTTCCAATTTAATATGCAAAGCCCTTGGTCTTGGGGCTTGCCCTCATGAAACTTATTCCTGAAAAGAAGAAGCCAAGCCTACTTATAACGATGCCTAAATGTCACCTCCAGAGAATCTCTTTTCTTTTTTGTTGCTCAGATGTGGTGTCTCTCTTGAAGCTAATTCTGCAAATGGCTTGCTGCAGCCTCCCCCCATGTGGGACATGGTGTCCATGGGTGTGAATTTCCCTGGAAAAGTGGGGCATGACTCCCAGGGATGAACCTGGTCCTGGTATCACGGGATTGAGAAACACTTCTTGAACAAAGATGGGAAAAGAAGTGGAACAAAGGAAGCTTTCAGTGGCCAAGAGATTTCAAATAAAGCTGAGAAGTCATTCTGGAAGTTATTCTTATGCATTATATAAATACTCCTTTTTAGTTTGTAGTGTATTAGAACAGCTAGAAGGAAATACCTGAAACTGTTGAACTGTACTCCAGCAGACTTGATTTTTGATGGTGATTGTACAACTATATGGCTTTTATCATGTGACCATGTGATTGTGAGAACCTTGTGATTGGCCCTGCCTTTATCCAGTGTATTAGCAGATGAGTAATAAAACAAAGACAAAAATAAATGAATAACACGGGTGGGTAAGGGCTATGGCTATGGGATATTTTGGGTGTTCTTTTTTATCTATTTATTTCTTTTTGGAGTAATAAAAACGTTCTAAAATTGATTGTGGTGATGAGTGCACACACCTGTGATGATACTATGAGCCACTGATTGTATACTCTGGATGATTTTATGTTATGTGAATATATCTCAATGAGACTGCACATAAAAATAAAGGCAGGGAGACAGGTGGAGTGAATAAAACATTGAGGTATAATCATTGTCATCAATAGTAATAAAAATAATTGTATACTCCCCCCCAAAAATAGTAAATGGGAAGGTCTTCAAGAATCTTAATGAAGAGATTACAGTGTTGGGCACTGAGGATTATAAACCAGTCATAAGAGAGATACTGAGGATCGCTAAGGGACAAAAGAAAGACGAAGGGCCATAGGAAAGGTGGGGTTGTTAACATACCACAATTTATTTCTCTGTCCCCTGACTCCGAAGCCTAAATGTGGAGGTAAGAAGTGATGGAATCTGTATGACTCTTCACTTCTGACCGGACCAACAAACCTCCGCGTGGGGCAGAGAGAAGATATTTGGTGAGGAGGCAGCACGAAACAAAACACCAATTTGAAGCTGGATGTTAGCTTACTTCTCTCTGCAACCTTCCCCAGTATACTCACACACAGAAACACATATGCACACATGTGCATGTACACAAACATAGCTTTATTGTACAAATGACCTTCTTCTATTCAAAGAACTAAGTATAATGTTGCAAAAATGTAACAGAATGACAAAAAAAGTAGAAAAGTATACTGAAGGCAAATCATTATTGTCAGAAGAGAAATTAATTAAATAATATAAGAGAATGCCTACCATATGTAATTAAAGAGAAAACACAGTAACAACACATCTCAGAGAGATAAATAAAATGATTTATTTATAATGAGAATGCAAATGATTCGAATAGGAATTTAAAAAATAAACAAGTTAAGTGGGCTTGCATAAATTGAGAAAATGTTTTAAGGGACTGATGAAAACTTTACAGAAACTGAACAACATTAGAGGCAGCAATAAATGAATCCAAATATTTCTAAAAACTGAGCAGTGGCAATGTAAAGCATGCTTAAGATGAAAACTAATGGTGGAAAACTAGAAGATAGAATGGTTAAAGGTTAACTATGAAAACATAAGAGTTAATGTGAACACAGCTGGTTTGCCTGGGGGTAAGAACTGGACAAGTATTATTCAGGACTAGTGGAAGCCAAACATTCTGTTAATGAATATGCATTGATACTTTTCTATTTTATTTTCAGAACCACAATCTAAAAGAGCCATACTTTAAACTTAATTTAAAAAACAAGGAAATCAAAAGTTAAAGAATTATAAGTACCCTCTCTAAAAATTGATATAGAATATATGTCAAACACTTTGATAAAATCCACAGAGTGGAATAGCACAGATATTGGTAGTAATGCAATAAAAAAGAACTTAATATTAAAATATAGGACAAGTTTTGAAATTAAACTACTCAGATCCAAGAATAAATAAAAAGAAAGGTAGCAAAATATTTACACTCTTTGAACAATATTGTTTCCTTTGACAAAACATAAGGTACAACTAAAATATTATTTAGAGGGAAGGTTTAATTTTTATATGCTCCCGATACTAAATAAGAAAAATTAGAAATGGAAGAAGAAAGTCTGAAGTTCAAATCAGTTAGAATAGGAAGTTTTTTTTTTCAAGTGAGGGCAAGCAGAAACAAAAAAATCAATAATGATAAAAGGACAAAATGCTATGATATTTTGGAAAAAAGCAAAATTGTAGACATCAGACCAGTGGTTGCCACTGTATATGTTTTACTAAACTTATGAAACCGTTCACCCTAAATGGATGTATATTACTTTATTACATTTCTATAAACATACATTTTTAAAAGTTAATGACCTGAAAGAGTTGATGCTGCCCCTATGTAAATATGTTTAAAGACCTGAATTAAATGAATGATATGATATTCCAGTTCTAGCGCATGAAAGAATTATAGGAAAATATAATCAGTTGGTCGACTGCAATTTCCTGTGATAATCAAGTTCAGACTTCTCCAAGAGGATTGGTTAAATTTTCATGAGGCACACTTATAAAATATCCTTAGATAGGGACACTAGAAACATCTCATTTCTTCTCATTTAAACTGAAATCCTGGTCTGCAAATAGTTTGGAGTAAAGATTTGCTTGTCTTTGAAAATGTTAAGTTAGATTCCAATATCCATGAGGAACTCAGAATATTTGGTTCAGAACTCATTACAGAAATAATTCGGTTAAGTCCTAGTTTAAATGACTTCAATATGATACTGTATTCAATTAGTGAGAGCCTGAGAGAATAACCTTAATTCAGCAACATTACCAAATCTTTGCTCCTTCCTCTCAGCAACAATTTTTAAAGGGCTGTTACAGACTCATAGTACCCAACGCAGCTTCTCTGTTGTCCCTAAGGGTTCACATGACAAGCCAACCTATTTCTCTGTGCAGAGAGAGTGTAGGTGAGCAACTTAGGAAATGGCTGATGCCAAAGAGTATCATTTTGGATCAGTCAAAACATTATGCCCTCCCCCAAATTGTGCACTCTTTCATGCAACGTAAGAGAAGAGGCCATATCAGAAAAAGAAACCCAGGTCTTGAGATGAAAATATTAGAGAAAAGATTGAACACAAAGATATGAAAGACATGATTACGAAACAAAGGAAGTTGTTTCTGTTGATCTAAGACTGGGCAAGATATCAGTGTTTAAATACCTGTTGATTTTTCCACTCCGTTTTTTTTCTTTTTCCATTGAGCAGCTTGTAAGTGTTTGGCAACGGATAACCAATAACAAGTCAAACAGACATTGAATGCCTTGAAAAGAATGTAAACATCAAAGAGAGATGGGTTACATAAAACTAAGCTAACTCATGAAGTTACAAGTTGAGGGAGAAGCCATGGAAAATAAAAATAGGGTGCAGTGCAAGAAAATCACGGAGTGTGGAAAACAGCGTTCTGATACAGTCAAGTCATGAGGGCCTCTCCAAGGACAGTGTGAAAGACACCTTCTACAGGAGGAGAATCTAAGCATAGAAAATAAACACACTGTGTGCTCAGATGTCAAGGGAGAGCGTGCATCCAGGTGCTAAACTGAGAATAAGCTTGGAGATTTGAGATTTAAATGAGCCAAGTGGCCTGGAGAATAACTTGTCAGAGATATGCAGAAGCAAAAACTTATAAGCTCATAGGGCTTAGTGAAGAGTTTTAATTTTATCCTGAATGTTGATGGGGAAGCCATTGAAAGGTCTTCAACAAGGAAATGAAATGATTCGAATTATATTTTCAAGATTATTCTGGCTGACGTATGAGGAATAGTTTGGAAGGGGGGCCATTGCGAATAGCCAACCAAAACCAAAATCTGCTTTTCTAGCTTTATTTTTGTGCACTTACTTTATATAACAATTTTTTAAAAACCACATGTGCACTAATACATTGTCTCTCTTTCATCTAATATCTGCTGCCAAGTCACAGAATTAATCACCAAAGATTTGTTTTCAATTTTGGTTCTAAGAGGCCTAAGATATTAGCTCCAGTGGGAAAGAGGTTGTGGAAGTCAATCTCAGAGTTTCCTGAGCACGTTTTGATGTGCTGAGTTCTTACCGCCTCCTTGCCACTTCTGGGTTTACCTTCCTGTGCTTCTTTCGATTCGTTCTTGAGAAACTAAATGGAAACACAAAGAAAAAAAAAAGGAATCATTACCTTCTTCCACACATTTTCATTCATTTTTCTAGCTTCCCTTACAAGTAAAACCTAGCCTATCTTCTTCTGCCTTAAAAAATGACAGACAGCCACAGATACAGAGAACATTTCATAAATAAATGGCCATCCATGTACAGATAAGGTGACTTTTACCTAAATAGGAAAGTTTGTCCTTAGCATATTACTTTTGGTATTTTCTGTCAATTATTATCATCTTATGATTATCAACCAAACACTAAATGAGTTTAATGCCAGAGAAATTAGGTATCTTGCCATAGTTACACAATAGTTAACACAGACCCAAACTTCTGACTCAGTTCATCAAAATTTCTAACACAGGAGCCTACACAATGGGGAAAATTATTTGAAAACCACATATCCAATAAGGATTTCATATCCAGAATATGTAAAGAAATCCTACAATTCAACAATAAAAAGACAAACAACCCAATCTAAAAATGGGCAAAAGACCTGGATAGACACTTTTCCAAAGAGAAAATACAAATAGCTAAAAAGTGCATGAAAAGATGCTCAACTATTTCACTATTAGGAAAATGCAAATCAAAACTACAATGAGATATTGTCTCACACTTACTAGAATGGCCACAATAAAAAAAAACTGCAAGTATTGGAGAGGATGTGGAGAAATTGGAACACTTATTCACTGCTGGTGGGAATTTAAAATGCACAACCACTCTGGAAAGCAGTTTGGTGGTCCCCAGGTAGCTAAAAATGGAACTACCATATGATCCATTACTAGGTTTATACTTGGAAGAACTGAAAGCTAGGACAGAAATACATGTGCACACCAATATTTACCACAGCATTGTTTTCAATTGCTAATGGATGGAAACAGACCAAGTGTCTGTCAATGGGTAAGTGGACAAACAAACTGATTCATACATACAATGGAGTATTATGGAGCCATAAGAAGAAATGGAGTCCTGATGTAGGCAACAAGGTGGATGAATCTTGAAGACATTATGTTGAGCGAAATAAGACAGACACAAAAGGGCAAATATTATATGGTCTCACTAATATGAATTAATTATAATGAGCAAACTCTGGGAGTTAAAATCTAGAGAATAGGTTACCAGGGGACAGAAAGAGGGCAGAGAATGGGGATCTGATGTTTAATTTGTAAGGAATGTTTAATAACATTGATTATAAATGTTTGGAAATGGATAGCACAATACTATGTGATGGTAGCACAACACTTTAAGTGTAGCTAACAATGCTGAGTGTGGATAGGATTGAAAGAGGAAGGCTAGAGTCGTGTATGTCACTAGAAGGAAAGCTAGAGGTAAAACACGGGACAGGGTGGACAGTGACTGATTAATTGTTCAAATATAAGAAAGCTTTTACATGAACTAGAACAAATGTACATCACTATGGCAAGGTATTAATAAAAGGGTAGTATAAGGGGAAAAGTTCAATTAATGCAAAATAAGGACTAAAGTTAACAGTGACATTGTAATACTCCTTTATCATTTGGAACAAAGACACTATGCCAAGGCTAAACATTAATAACAGGAGAGTGTAAGGAGTATGGGATTTTTTTTTCAGAGTAATGACAATGTTCTCACATTGATTGTGGTAATGAGTGCATAACTATGTGATTATACCAAAAGGCATTGATTGTGCATTTTGAGTGGATCGTATGGCATGTGAATAAAACTGTTTTGAAAAAAATCCCACCACACCATTTTTCTGAACATAGTGTTTCTTAGAATGGTCTTTTTCCAGTGTCATCACACCCAACACTGGTCTATCCCTCTGCTTCCGTGTAGGGCTGCATGTTAAAAGTTTCACGTTGTGTACGTCACTTGTGCTTAGTGGTACTATTTAGGGAGGGCATTTCCTTGGTGTTAATATTAAAAAGTTCAAGAAACTTTGTTAACTATTGATGTATAGGGCCACCAAGCAAAGGCCAGAATTTGTTAACATCAAAGCAAATCAGATCTGCAAACAAAGGGGCCCTTTTTCTTTTTCAGGGGACATTTTCTGATGTAGAAAAGTCTGGATAATATTCACAATCATTTAAGTCTAGATGTATTGATTACTTATTAGTGCATAGGCAAAATCTAATGTCTGTGTCTCCTGTTTTCTTTTCTTTTTCTATTTCCTGGGAGTCCGTTTTCACATGATTCTTTCTACCTAAACAGGTGAATGAAGAAAGAATCTGAGAAAGTAATTCTCACTGAGAAATATGAGTCTCTGATTCATCCTTCCAAGGGGTGTTTACATTTTAAAGTCAAATAAAGAAGAAACGACTTAATATTAATGTGGAATAGATTGGGCTTCTATATCCTCACTATTACTGACTGTAAATGGACACTAAATTCCATCTTATATAAAGTAAACATTCTTTAAATCAAGAGGAATTAAAATAATTCTTGGCATAGATGATATACAAAGTTCTTTGACTGAATTAATAAATCAAGCAATACTCTATTATTAAAAATTAGATATTAAATTAAGCATAAAACGTACCTTGACCAAGGTTTTGAAAACAGGGGTGAGTATGCCCATATTTTAATTATTTTATTTTGTTTTTGTGGAGAGGGTGCATGGTCCAAGAATTGAACCTGGGTCTCTTGCTAGGAAGGCAAACATTCTACCAGTGAACCATCCATGTACCCTCCCATATTTTTATGTTTTTTTTCAAGTTTCTACGTATTTGACAGTGTATATACATTAACTTAATACACTATAACTTCGTAAAGAAGCCACAATAAATTCCAAAATTTCAATATTTTATATATCATTTCTCCAACTATAATTTTGCTACTAAAATTAGAAATCAATAGCTGAAAGATAACTAAAAGTATACATATCTATAGAATTTAATAATATGTTAAGTGGCCCTTATGTTAAAAAGAGAATGATAGTGGAACTTTCTGAAAATATACATAGTCAAATGATAACAAAACTGTATATGCCAATATTGGAACAATGTAGATATAGTGAAATATGAAGTAAAATGCATTACTTAAACATATTCATAAGAAAACACAAATGATAGAAACAATGAAATTGAAATATCTATCTCAAGAAGTTGGAAAAAGAAAAAGAAAACAGAAAAATTAAGGGAAGAAATAATAAAGATAGATAACCAAATATTAGAAAACAGTAGTATTAATAAAATGGACTCATATCTAACAGGTTTAATTTTTAAAAAGGAATGGAAAAAAGCAAAGTGGAAAATTCAGAGCAAACAAAGAAATAGATTATTATTAACAATTATATGTCATAAATGATACCATAAAATGGATAATATAGAGAAAAGTAAAATGCAAGAAATTGGCATATGAATACCCCGCATACCTCAAAAATTTTTATTATACTTCAAGTGACAAATGCACTCTTTCTTAGACAAGATGTTCCAAAGTATAGGAAAATAGAAGATGATGGCCAACCCAATTAATGCAATCAGTGTGCTCTTTATTCCAAAACTAAGTAAATAGAATAAAAAAATCATAGACTCATTTCACTAAAGAAAATAGATGCAATGATCTTCAATGAAATATGAGTTAACTAAATAGAAAAGTGCGGTAAAAATAATATGCATCACAGTCAAGTGGGTTTTGTTCAGAAATTCAAGAACAGGTTGTCAGCATAAAGTCTATTAACATGATTTACCAACTAAAGATTGTTACATTCTATGACAAGCTTTGTGAAGATCTTTATTTATTATAGGGTGCTAAATATTGAATGCATTTTGAAACTGTAGAGATAGCTTTGAAATTTTTCTTAGACTTAATTAATGGAAACAATTTAGATCAGGTAAAAGATAAGGATGCCCAAGGACACCGAAGCTTATTTTTTTAACTTTTTTTATTTTATAGTATAACATATATACAAAAAAAGTAAGGCAAAAGCAATGGTTTTCAAAGCACTCTTCAACAAATAGTTACAGGACAGATCCCAAATTCTGTAATGGGCTACCATATCATCCTTTCAGATTTTTCCTTCTAGCTGCTCCAGAATATGGGAGGCTAGAAGAATAAATTTTTTTATCATCACAATTGACTACTTTTTTTACCCTGAAGCTTTTAAACACAGTATTAGAAGTCTTGTCTAATAAAAGACAAGATAAAAGCAGAAAATTTGTAAGGAACGCAAGTGGAGAGAAAAGTCTTGAGTTTCATACATGACATCTACCATGTAAAAACCCTAGTCAACTTAAGCAAGGTTGGAAAATACAAAATCATCTTACAAGGATCAGTAGCATTCTAACAGCAACAGTCTAAAAAATGTACTTTATGGTTTTTGTTATTATAAATGATGGCTGGAAATCAACCTAAGAAGGATTCACAAGAACTTCACAGAAACAAAAATTAAAACTCAATTGTAAAACATTAAAAAATATTAGGATAAATGCATGTATAAACAATTATTTTGGATGGAATAGTGTAATCAAATAAAGATGGCAATTTGCCCTCTAATTAATGTATATATTCAGAGTTTTCTCAAATGAAATTCAAGCTGGCATTTTTGGGAAATTCAACAAATTCAGTTTTAAATGCATATGGGGGGATAAATCCTTCACATACCTAAATCATTTGGAAACTAACAATAAACAGGAGTTTGCTGGACGTGTAAAATCAGCTCTGCGAATTTCCATTTTCCACCCTCTTGGTAGGAGAACTTGGAATATCAACTACTTTCCCCAGATTCATTTGCAGATAGGATTCAGGACGCAAATTAGGTGAGGCCTACAAAAGCCAGGAGCCATTTTTTGGCTCTTCCACTGACAGGCAGGGTTAGAGCATTAGGATATTCTCCAGGATCAAAGAACTGATGTTTATGCTCCAGCCTTGTAGACAGACTGGTTGGACATTCTTGAATCTGGACTCACTCCAGAAGCTCCTTGGGCAGTAGTAGTTCCTTGGGTCGATTCTGGAGGTGAGAGTATAATTGCAAGAGGAACAGTTTCCAACCCAGAGCTTCAGCCACTGCAGTGATCACATAAGCCATCCAACTCTGAATTAAAACCTTTCATACCAGAAATATCTGCAGTGTATTCTATTTCCTGCTCTTAAGGATGCCTGAGAGAGGATGACATCATATAGGACACTAAGTCATCCAATAAAGCTGTAATAATAAAAACAATATGTCACTAGTGAAGAATACAACAAATAGATGAATAAAAATGTACAAAGAAAAAGATCAATACATATCTTGACACTTGAAATGCAATAAAGTTGGAACCACAAATCAACGGGAAGAGGATAAGTCTTATAACAGATGAAATTGCACAATGGGGTTTGCTATTTGGAGAAAAAGAAAGCTAACCTCTAACTTGTATTAAAGATCTATGTATCCTAAGGCTATGCATAAAACGCTTTAATATTGGTCTGTGTGAGAGGGGAAGAGAAATTGGGAATTGGGGAGGAAGGAGGAAAATAAAGATCATGAGAATGGTCTTGCATAGGTCAAGATTGACAAAAAGTTAATAACTGAGGAGTATTATTAACACAACAATCTGCAATTTAGAGAAATAAAACAGAATCTCATAATTGGGACTCAAGTCCAGGCCACTTCACACATGAGGTGGTGCACGTTATTCCATCCCTTTCTCTACTTTTAAACATCCATCCACACATTATTAGAAATTGGATGAGGGTGGAAATGCAAAATATTTTTCAATTATTACTAAGACTAACTAATTTTGAAAAGTCCTAACCTATTCTTTCCTTCTGCTTTTGTAATGCAGCCAAAAGATATCAATTGAATGTCATCAAGTCCCACCCCTGCTGAATTACCAATGAAAGAGGATATAGAGGAGACGGCTATGTGATCAACTCCGCATGGAAAATTTATTTGTCTCACCCATGGAACTTGGCCTCAGGTACCCCAGTCCCTGATGACTGGCCCACTGCTTGGACCAGAGCACACTCTTAAAAGTAATGGCCACTGAATTTGCTTAAAAGGAGAATTTTAGGTTGAATAAATGGTAATAAATTAAAAAATTTTTAAATCCATGGGATTGCACTGCACAGTGAAACCTAAGTTAAAGCATGGACTATAGTTAATAGTATGACTATAACAATGTGCTTTTATCAATGGTAGCAAATATCCCACACCAATGCAAGGTATTAATAATAGGATGTCAGGCTGGTTTGAAACTGCTGTGTCCCACAGAAAAGTCTTATTCTTCTAATCCTGATTCAATATTGTAGGGTGGCTCCTTTGATTGGATTGTCTCCATGGAGATGTGACCCACAATTGGGTGAGACGTTTGATTAGATTACTTCCATGGAGATGTGACCCACCCAACTGTGGGTTGGACCTTTTGATTAGATGGAAATGAGACTCTTCCCATTCAAGGTGGGTTCTGATTCGTTTACTTAAGTTCTTAGAAAAAGCTCACAGAGAGAGAGATAGGTCAGAGCTGTCAGAGACACAGACATTTGGAGATTCTTGGAGAGCTGACACACAGATGTTTGGAGATGCAGAGGAAAGTGCCAGAAGGACCCATAAAGTCTGTGTCAGCGATTTGAAACCGGAAACCAGAAGAGGAGCCCAGACATCGCCACGTGCCTTCCCATGAGATGCTGAGCAAGCCAGAGCCTGGAGCTGTGCCACAGAGGAATTAAGTGAAGACCCACAAACGCCTGAAGAGAAGCCACTGGACTCAGAAGCTGAAGGCAACGGGACTGGTAAGAAGGAGCAGCAGATGCCAGCCACACGCCTCCCATGTGACAGACATCGGCCGTTCCTCAGAATCACGGTATCCCACTTTGGATACCTTAGTTTGGACATTTTTTAAGGCTCTAAAAGTGTAAACTTGTAACTTAATCAATCCCCTTTATAAAAGTCGATCTATTTCTGGTATATTGCGTTCTGGCAGCTTTAGCAAACTAAAACAGGTGGTATATGTGAATCCTGTATTTTATTGCATAACTGTTCTGTAAACCTAAAAGTTCCTTAATAAAATAAAAGAAATGGCAAAATCATGGGATGCTGAATGAGTTCTTTCTTAAGGTCCATTGTCCTTTTCTTTATCTGGTTTACTATCTCTCTTTCTTTCTGTACTCATGGGAAGACTGAAGCTCTGTCCTCTGGAAAATGTCCATGTATTTAATTTTATCCTTTTAGCCCTACGGGAATGTATGGCTAAACAATTATGGAGAATCAACCGTGACGTTTCCTCCAAAAGAGACCTAAATCCATGTTGCCTGAGAAAATTTGGGTTGGGCTTAATTCCACCACAAGCAAAATGTATTTTCTGTTATTTAATCTTCCCTTTCAATCTGTCATCTTTGAAAGACTAGATCATCCAGGTATCATGAAATATTCAAGATGCTTAGTATCTATAAACCTATAACTCTAATATTCAGAAGTTTATTTGGTGTCATTATTAAGAAATTGTCCCATTAAACTAAATTTGTCCTGCTTCTATTGTGTGCACATATACACAGTGCAGATAGTTAGGTAGCTGTAGATTAGATGGATAATAGTTAGATACATAGATAGAAGATGGGTAGATATGTTAGATGACTAGATATGATGGATGGATGGAATCCCAAAGGATTAAAGGATTAAATTACACAAATTTAACAAAGTTTCTTTGAATTTTGGTTTTAGTTACTAGGGATCAGAAGAAAACAAAATGGACACAGTAAAAGTCTTCATTTTGATTAAAAATTTCTGAGACTGTCCTCCCCACCACATGGGGCATGACTTCTGGGGATGTAAATCTCCCTGGCAATGTGGACACAACTCCTGAGGGTGAGCCTGGCCCTACCACTGTGGGAGTTAGAAAGCCTTCTGACCAAAAGGGAGAAGAGAAATGAAACAAAATAAAGTTTCAATGGCTGAGAGGTTTCAAATGGAGTTGAGAAATCATTCTAGAAGTTATTCTGATTAGTATATAGATAACCCTTTTCAGATTTTAGAGTACTGAAGTAGCTAAAGGGAAATACCTGAAATTGTTGAACTGTAATCCAATAGCCTTGATTCTTGATGATGATTGTGTAACCATATAGCTTTTAAGGTGTGACTGTGGTTGTGAAAACCTTGTGACTGACACTCCTTTATCCAGTGTATGGATAAATGAGTAAGAAACTAAAGACAAAAAAATAGTTAAATACTATTAAACTTTACCACCGGGGAAACCCCTGATCCTGTGTGAAACATTAGAGACACCCAAATTAATAGGCCAGCGCTTGGTCTTAAGGCTTACTCTTGTGAAGCTTAGACATGTAGCGGAGAAGCTTAACCTACCTATAGATATGCCTAAGAGTTACTTCTGGTGGACCTCTTTTGTTGGTCAGATGTGGCCTCACTCTCTAAGCGCAGCTCTGCAAGTGAAATCATTGCCCACCCCCCTACGTGGGACATGACATCCAGGGGTGAAAGTCTCCCTGGCGGCATGGGAGATGACTCCCAGGGATGAGTCCAGCCCTGGCACCATGAGATCAACAATTCCATCCTGACCAAAAAGGGGGAAAAGAAGTGTAACTAATGAAATATCAGTGGCAGAGAGAGTTCAAGTAGAGTCATGAGGTTACTCTGGAGGTTGCTTTTATGCAAGCTTCAGGTAGACCTTGCTATGTATCATAATCTGCCAGAACCATTCCAGCCAATCCTAAAGAACACCTAGGGTAATATATAAGATTCCACAAGGGTTCCATGCACTAGGGTGACTTTCCAGAAACCTACAACCTCCAGATTGGTCCCTGGACCAGATAAGTCCTGAAACCTAGAGGGCCCAAACTCTCCAGAACATCAGCTAGTTCCATTTCCCTACCCCATATTATTGACAACCCCTTCCAACATGAAAAAGTTAGAATGGCCATACTGCAAATACCCCTGAAGAGTGGGATAGAAAGATCAAAGGTGATGGTGGAGTTATACAGAGAAGGCAGGGTTTAACAAATGAATATAAATGCTGAATTATTAAATTGATATTTCTTTTACTCTTCAGTATCTTATGCCAAACTCTGAAATCTGTTCTACAACTAACTGTTGTAATGTGCTTTGAAATTTATTGTTTTGTATATGTTATTTTTCACAAAAAAAGAAAAAAGTCAATTGTGATGATAAAAAATTATTTATTCCTTATTGAAGAATGCTTTGAAGACTATTGCTTTTTTCTTTCTTTGCTTTGTATATATGTTATATTATATAATTAAAAAGTTTTTAAAAAGTTTAAAAAAATGACAGATGATATCTGTAAAAACACGGAAATAATCTTTTGCTGTGATAGTAATATTAAAACGCATATACTAGGGTAGTGCAATGGTGGCTCAGTGGCAGAATTCTCGTTTACCATGCCAGAGACCTGGGTTTGATTCCTGGTGCCTGCCCATGCAAGAAAAATAAGTGTAAAATGCTTAATACTAAAAGTTAAAAAAACTATTTGAAAAACAAAATTTTTTTCAGATAAAAAAACATAAATAATAGGGGAGACAAGGAGTATGGGATGTTTCGGATGTTCTTTTTTACTTTTACCTATTTTTATCCTTACTTTAGTTTTTTGGAGTAATGAAAACGTTAAAACTTCTATTGTGATGATAAATACACAGCTATATGATGATACTGTGAACCATCGACTGTACACTTTAGGTGATTATATGATATGTGAATATACAATATATGAATAAAATTACAGGGCCATGTGACAGTGGCTCAGCAGGTAGAGTTCTTGCCTGCCATGCTGGAGACCCGGATTTGATTCCCAGTGCTTGCCCATGCCAAGAAAGAAAAAAAATTACATTAAAATTCTCTAAGCAGCCACAGATGAAAGAAAGAGAAAATAAAACACAAAATAATTTTATACAGTGATACTAACTCTGAGTTAAATAAAGTAGGAGTGGTTCTGACTGGGAACATTCTGCCTTGCATTCAGAAGGGTCACCAAGGAGGAAGGGCGTCTCTAAAGAGGGACATCGAACCTAAAATCTGAATGGCAGGAAGGAGGCAGCCCTTCAAAGATGTGGGGCAAGACCGTTACAGCAGAGGCGACAGGTTGGGCAAAGTCTCTGAGGCAGAGACATGCACGGCATGGATGAAAACTAGACAGAAGGCCAGTGTGATTGTGCATACTAAATTATTGGAAAGTGCTGGAAGCTGATGTTTGGGAGGGACATGGTATCTGGGTCACATAGGACACTATTGTCTACAGACAGAGCTGAGATTTTATTATCTCTGTCATGGAATGTCAAGGTATCCTTCAAATACTTTGAAGGAAAAGAGAGACAATGCTCTTATTAAGGCTCTGCAATAATGTCTCTGACCACTGTATTCCAGAAAGACTGTAGAGAAGAGGGGAAGAAAGACCCATGAGGAAACAAGTGATAAAAGTGGCCTGAACTTGACTCCGGGTGTACTTCAGAGGTATTCTTGACATTTATTTTTGGACTGGAATCAAACAAGTTGGTAAATGGTTTTGGGATTTACTGATTTGGGGAAGTTAAGACAAACCGATTATGGGGAAATGAGGAAAGGTGAAAGGAGGATAGCTGATAGCATGAGTCCACAGTTGAGGAGCAGAGCTGGAGACACAGACAAGAGCTGCCACATAGGGAGAGACTGTAAAGACAGAAGAGTAGAGAAGATCACCTGGACAGGGAGTGTAGATACAAAACTAGATAAGCCAAAGATAGAACTATTTAAATATAGACAGCAAGGAGAACAACCCGGCAAGGGAAACTGAGGAGTGACAAGGAAGAAAGGAGGAAAATCAAGAGTGTGCATCATGGAAGTATAGAGAAGACAATGAATCTATTGATTTGTAAAGAGAAGTTGTTAGCACTCATTGGAGTGAAAATAAAAAGCTCCATTGGAGAAAAGGAAGATAGAATGAGAAGTGAGAAATGTGGAGAAGTGATTGATTACATCTCTGAAGGATTTTGATGTATGTCAGAAACTGAAAAATGCTAGCAACTGGAGGGAGACTTGGGATCAAAGGAAGAAATTAAATTTTAAAGCTGAGTATATAAAGGCAAATACAGGCATTAATGGAACAATCTGGTAATGACAGAAAAATATGATGGCAAGGAGAAAAGGGACACATGTATATGTATATATGTGCACACCTGCACTTGTGCATTTGTGCATACATATACATACTATATATGCATTTTATAAAAAATACAAATGCATAGTAACACCTGAGCATGTCAGAGTTAGAGACACCAAAATATGTACCCACCAAGAGTCAATGTTTCACGCAAACCATATTTCTATCTTTACAAAAATCACCTACAAGAAAGTCTTTCCCAATTGAATATCCCCATGTCTTACAGAATTAGATGGAGGAAATCAGTAACTGTAATCAGTGGATTTCACAGTGAAGGTTCTTGGTGATA
Organism: Tamandua tetradactyla; assembly: GCF_023851605.1. NCBI lineage: Eukaryota > Metazoa > Chordata > Mammalia > Pilosa > Myrmecophagidae > Tamandua > Tamandua tetradactyla. The sequence continues at coordinate 62,113,447 of NC_135346.1, read as the reverse complement.
GACCATAAGCAACAAAGTTCTGAGCTTCTCTTTATATTCCTTTGCTGAGAACCAGGCTTCATCCTCTCGGGTTCCACAGGGCCCTGAGCACAGCATAGGCCTGTGCGCTCCCTCCCTCTGGAAAGGAATTCTATGGCAGGCGTCTCACAAATAATCAGGGCAGTTCTGTGGGCCTTGGAGTCTTCCTGAGTTCACCTCTAGTGCACATGAACTTCCACTTTCAACCATGACACTGAACCTCTCTTCCCCTAAGTTTTCCAACTTGTGAAGTGGGGCTAGCAATGCTCCTTCAGTGTTGCTTTAAGGATTAAATTAACTGTGTATCACGTGTGCCACACTGTAAGGGTTTGGTAAATATCATTTCCATTTTCCCTGCAACATCATTGGCCTGAAGTGACCAAGAATAAAATCTGGATACTCCGGGTCCATGTTTTGTCACTCTTGTGTTGAACAAATGACCAGTCGGTTGGGTCTGGAAAGAGTGAAATGTGTTATCACAGAGAAAGGGAAGTGATTCATCATTGAAGTGAATGTACCCTCTGTTTCTTATCATTTCTGCTTCCTCCATCTGATAGATCTGATGAAGATTGGTTTACCAGCTGCAGGAGGAAGTTGGAAATGTCAAGTGACATTTTTATAGCCCTAAGATCCACTTTTGCCCTTCTGTCTCTAGACCCCTTCATCCTCCTGGTGTGATTAGCAACATCCCAAAAAGTCTTTAATGATGGAGACATTCCAGGGAGAGACCAAGTGTAAATTTACTTCATTCAGGGGGATAATTTTAACCTTAGCTTACACCACATCTGCTGTTTGACAATCACCAAGATAGAATCATCTGAAATCCATTTACTTTTACTGAATCTCCTTTTGATTATGATTTTTCTTGCTGAATGTCAGCTTTTTATCATCTCTTTCTTGGAAAATCTTAACGACTTCTTAACTTTGTCCAGCTTTCTCTGTCATTCCACCTTATACACTAAAGACAAATATTTTTCCCTGAAATACAGAACACATTGCATCATTCTTTAGCTCATAAAAGTTCACTGCTCTATCACATCCTATATGCCCTTGAAGGCCCTTCATCATCAGACTCCAAACTCGATTTTTAACTTCATCTTCTACTGGATGCATCCTTGAACAATAAGCTTCAATTACTACCAACTAATTGTCATTCCTAAATCACCTTATACTTCGAACAACCCAAATGGCAATTTCTCATACACATACCTCCTTCTCACAATCCCAAATCAGAGTAACACTCCTTCCTTCCTCTTGTTCCTATAACATATTGTTTGTGCTTCTACATAGAAAACATTAAATTTTACTTTATCTGAAAGAAAAGCTGTTGTGGCATAATGGAAATGCCACACAATTTGACATAAAAATTACATCCCAGTTTTATGACATACAGCAAATGTAACTTTGCCAAGTTTTCATCCTCTCTCAGCTTTAATTTTCACAGCTATAAAATCTCTGATTTTTTAAAAGCTAACACACACTATGTGTAATGCTTTTTTGTGTATGCTATATGGCCGGGGTAACATTTCAGTCTTTTTCCATGTGAGTATACCGTTATTGCAGCAACACTTGTAGAATTTTTGTTTGTTTGTTTTCTTTCTTTGTTTGCTTTGTCTGTTTGTTTGTTTGGAAGTGCATGGGCTGGGAATCAAACCCAGGCCTCCCACATGGCAGGTGAACTACCTTTGCATCCCCTGAACTACCTTGCATTCCATGTAATGCTTTTTGTAGGGGCATATTCACTCATTATTTTGAAACAGTCTTTATCTGTTTCCATAGCCATCTCTCCTTTATATTTGATTATTTTTTCTTGAAGCCAAGAGTTATGGCTCATACAAGATTTCCATAAATGTTTGTTAAACTTAAAAAGAGTGAACTTTTCATCAGGGCAAGCATTTGAATTCAACTCTGTAGGCACAATTGTGTAATTTTCTCCTCCAGTCTACTGTCTAGAGAAGCATTTTTACCCTAAACCTCAAAATCCTTTCTCCATCCATTACCCTATAAGTGATTTAAGAAATATGAAGGCACTAAATGGCTAGATTCAGAATTGGAGGGATGACAGTCATCTTTTGAGTGGACAAGGAAGGTTGCATGGAAAATCAGATGTAGAGAAGACATTCCACCAACTGAAGGCTCTAACACAGAATTGGCCCTAAGAGACCAAGCATTCTTAGGCAGTGAGAGAGATGCAGAGACTGGAGTGGGGAGACTGCAATCCAGCAAGAGAAAGCTTGTGTGTGTGAAACGGGTGCATAGAAAAGTTAAGTTCAGAAAGCTGGAATTTGACAGGGTATGTTAAGTACTGTCCTGGGAGGAGAACTTCAGTGTAGGTAAAGAGGCTCAAAGGAGTCAGGCTTTGGCCCCTTAGCTGCTCTGTGTGCTGGAGACATTGTGAGGACACAGGCTGCAAAATCATCCAAAAATTTGCAACCTGTGTCCTCAAAGCATTTGTATTATAATGGTGAGAGATATATATGGATGCATACAGAAGTTGATAAAGTGATGACAGTAATACAAAGCTGATAAAAGAAAAGTAATGATTGTTGTAGTTTTGCTGAAATAGAGATAATTAATCTGGCTTTATAATTTTCTGGGTGAACTATTTATTCAAAAACTATCCACTTCCAATTTTTCTGATTACATGATCTCCCAGCAATGTTGTTAATTTGATTTTCCAAATTCGCTGATCCATTGAGTGGCTAAAACATAAAGTAACCATGGTTTAATTCTTCATAATAAAATATCTCCCAATACCAATTAATAAATATATCCAATGATGTTACTTATTTGATATTTGATGTTGCATTTATACAAGCTCCAAAGGAAATAGGGACAATAATAATCACTTAAGAGAGTTACTATGAAAATTTAATGAGATAATTCCTTTGAACTTCTTAACACTGTGTGGGGCATAGAAAAAACCGTAAATAAATATCAGGAATTACTATTGCTGTTTCAGTACAAGTCAAATGGAGTTATTTAGTCTGGACAGTTCCTTTGAGTCCTACCAACTCTGGCTGCCCTGAAATTCCCAGAAAAGACTGTGATGCCAACCCTGAGACCTCCTCAAGCAACCGCCTCCTCTTCCTCTTCTCATCTTTCTGAATCTTAAAGTAGAACTGAAACCCAGTAAACAGGCTTCTCAAGACAGTGAGGTGATGGATTCCAAGCAAAGAGCAATGACTGAGGAGCAGAATGAGGAGGTGTAACTGCAGCTTCACACGACTGGAATGAAGAATTCCAGCCTTGAGTGTCCATCCAGTTACACACCAGATGACTGACAAGCCAAAATACTGGCATCTCTCTGAGTCCAAATGTCTTCATTTACAGCATGACTGAATTGAATTGGCATCCTTTTGCTGATTTAATTTTTATATGATGAGAGAGGTTCATGGCTTTTCCCAGAGAGACTGTCAACCTTATCAGAACATGGTAACAGATCCTATTGGGAGTGTTTAAAATCAACACAGGGAAGAAGGTGATTAAAAATGGAAAGATCCTTTAAGTCTCAGTATCACAAAGTCATCATCTTATATTCTGCTTCCTTGTTTTAGATGAGAACTATGAGCACTTCTTTGTATGAGCCAAGAAACATTTTACAAGAACCTTCTGTCTGCAGAGCATTTATGCAAGGATTTCAGGAATTTCAAAGAGGATAAAAGGCATTGTCCTTCTGGTGAAAAAAAAATCCATTTCTACACAGAAAATATTAAATCCATTTCTACATAGAAAATATTAAATTTTACCTTATCTGAAAGAAAAACTGTGGGGCATAATGGAAATGCCACATAATTTGACATCAAAAATTACATCCCAGTTTTATGACATATAGCAAATGTGACTTTGCCAAGTTTTCATCCTCCCTCAGCTTTAATCTTCACAACTATAAAATCTCTGATTTTTTAAAAGCTAATGCACACAATAATCTAAAAAGGATACACATGTGCAATCACAGCACCAGACCTGATATGTTAGCTGTCACAATGTAAGTAAACTTTTTATGGTACACAGAGTTAGTGAAAGAATAATTTCTGGCAGAGAGCAGACGTTGACTTTGAACTGAGCATTGCAGAACGAAAATGTGGAAGAGTAAAGATGGTTGAAAGTTAACTCTGCTAGCCAAAGAAAGTTAATGGAAAGTAAAAATATTAGGAAGTAGTCAGGCTTGACAAGGGAATAAAGTCTATGAAATAAATTTATAGAAGAAAGGGAAGAACAGGATGTTCAATTAAACCAATTACGCACGTATTCTTTAAATCTCTGCTTTGTACTAAGCTCTAAGACGTGTGGGGGTTGCAAAGGTACACTCAAGCAATTCTTAGCCTGACAGGGTGAACTATTAGTTATGAAACAGTTATAGACTGGGTGCTAAGCAAGGTGGCGGAGACGATGCCCAAAGTGATAAGAGAATGAGAAGGGAGTGATTAAAACAGAATACAGAGGACCTTAAAATCCAAACCAAGTCATCTGGACCTTAGCTTCTCACTACTAGGGAATGGATGTGCCCATTAGAACACCAGAGTAATGTTTGCCTTAACTAAATTAATCCAGTAATGTCGTATATAAAACTGTCTAATAGGGGTATGCATGAGAGGGTGGGCTTGCAAAGTACCTAAGAATCAGAGAGACAGTCATTTAAGATTTAAGCCACATGTGAAAATAATAATGTCTGTTGTCTGTAACTGTCCTACAGCTTAGAAAGTTTTTGAACCGTGTACGTCTACAAGGTGCCAAGAGAAAGCACTACCTTAATCAGAAGGATTGAGTGCATATGTTGTGTCTACTCTCAGAGATTTCAAACAATAATTTCATAAACCTGATGTTTATTATCATACTAATCCCATGAAGCCAATTAGGGTAGGAAGCATAAGCCCTAAAACCCAGTAAGGAAAGAGAGGCACAGAAAGAATCCAGAATCGAGGGACCTTGGTCTAGAGTTGCCAGACAAAATACAGAACTTCCAGTTAAATTTTAATTTCAGATACACAACACTTTTTAGAGTATAAATATGCCCCATGCAATGCTGAAATACTTTTATTCGCTCAATCTGGTAAACCTAACATATTCAGAAAGAAGTAAACCTTCTGAAAACACATCCTGTGCCTATGATATCCAATGCATACCATAAAGTCTCTCCATCTCTGTTCTGTCTTTCCCAAAAGGCAGTGCCCAGAGTAATACTCACCAGACTCCTCTTAGTAGACAATTTCCCATCCTCTTACTGTGGCTTGGTTTCTCAGCAAGGATGTCTCACTTCACTCTGGGCAGTTCAAAACCAAAGTAGCAGAAGGAGGATATTATATCTGACCACTGGTTTGTGCTCCTGCGAACCACAAGAGCCCAGGGTGAATGTGCATAGTAGAGAAGGAAGGAGCCTTTCTGCAGGGGAAGAGAGAAGGAAAGTACGTGAGAGCACATGTGGGGCACACTTGTGTGTGCGCATGCGCTCATGTGTGTACATAGTGTGGGGGGAAAGTCTGAAACATGAAAGAGAAAAATCACCATTCTGGGTTCACTTTGCTCTCAGGAAATTCTAGGACTGGATGACAAGATAATGTAACCTCTTCCTCTATTCCTCAGAAATCTGAGATGCCAAGATTCCCAAAACCTTATCCTCTTACAAGCACACAGGGAGCAAATCTCTTCTTAAGGAAAGTGAGAAATGAGTTAGAAATAAGGTTTTTTTTCTTTCCTCTGGTCCTAAGAATCAGAGCAAACATAGACATCATTTCTTCCAAAGGTCTAACGCTTCAAAAGACAAGGTGGAGAAGAGAGAGTACATGGAAGATTAGAAGGTCCTGAAAGTTGCTTTAGGTAACTAAAGAAGCCATTGTTTTTTCTCTGGTTGTCAACCCAAGGCTAATTTTACAATGGGGAAGGAAGAGGACCCTAAAGACATGATCCTCATTATCTCAGGATCCCACATCCTCCCTGCACTGCCCACTGAGACACAGAAGCAAGCTGGCCATAGTGATAATTTCAAAGGCACAGTATCAGAGGTAGGAGGTTAGCCAACAGCTGACTCTGAGCTGTTAAGTGTTGGAAAAATGTAATAGCTTATTCATTTTCTCCTCTCCGATAGTGTGAACAGTTCATTGGGTTTCTTGAGTTTCTAAGCTACATGAAATTGATCTGATGAACTCAGAAATGATATGTTCATCTATTCCAAATCATTTTCTTTTTATGGAATAAAGGAGCCAAGACTGAGGAAGTTTGAGCTATTGTAAACAGCAGCCAAGCTCAGAAGTCTGAAGAGCTTTATAATGATTTATATATTTTGTATTATTGTTTTATTTATCACTCTGATACTTGAGAAAAATATACATTTGAAACAGAAAATACCCAAGTTCCAGCTTTATTCTTTACTCAATCTTTATAACAAACAACTGCTTCCCAAACTGTCATGTACATAAAGATTGTATGAGGGTTTTGCTAAAACGCAGGTTCCGACTCTGGAATTGGAGTGAGGTCTACGTTCTCCCTTTCCAACAGCTCCTGGGTGATGCCGCAGCTCCCGGTCCTTGAACCACACTCTGAGTAGCAAAGCACTAAATACATGGTTCTTAAGGTGTGGACCCCGATTAACAGCCCGGCACCACCTAAGCGCTTGCCAGAAATGCAAATTATTGGGCTCTCCATTTATTCACCTACTGAATTAGAAACTCTGGGGTGGAGCCTAACAATCTGACTTAAGGAATCTTCCCGCTGCTCAAGTTCAAGTTCCACGGCAATAAAGCATTTTTCTCTTGTTCTGATTACTCACAAACTCATCAATCCCCAGATGCTCAGTTAACAGGATGGTTGGATCTCAGACATTAAGTGCTAGGGCTGAGGGCAAACATAAAACATCACCAACTTATGCTCCATCTTTCACTCCCCTCTGCCCCCACACTAGCACCTTTCAATTGGAAAAGAACAAGAGTTTAATTTCACTAATGACGCTAAACCATGAACCCTTCCCAGACCTCACTTTGTCCGTCTGTAGAATTGATAGGGTATAAACGAAAGAGATTTTCACTAAACTGTGATGTTCTGCAATTTTCATGCTGTAGCGATTGATTGAGCACAATAGACATCAGCGCTATGCAACCGCATTTGAATTCTCAGTGCTATGATGAAGAATGAGGCCGTTTTCAAAGGAAGTACCTTGACTTATCCATGTAATACACACCATTTTTGTCCTCTACAGATGCCATCTCTGTTAATATTCCCTCATCTTTCGCTTTTCTGCTTGCCTGCATACCAACAAGTTCAGATTTCATTAATCTGAAATGGATATAAAATATCTCTCTTCGTTCTTTCAATGTCAAACACTTGTGTTTTCATGATTATTAAATTTTTATATAGTTGATACAAAAAAAATAGAAATTACAAATAAGAAAAAAACATTAAATAACCCAGGATCCTACTACCAGTAAACAATCCCTTATTGTTTTTAGTGGATCTCATTACAGTCTTTGTTCTGTGAAAACACACAAATACACAGATATACCCACTAGTTTAAAATATTTCCAAAATGGGGATCATCCTGTACACACGTCTTTCTATACCATTAAAAAATTTCTTAACATTGTTACTGACAGATGTATAGTATTCCATTATATGATAGTAGAATGATTATTTTCCACCAATTGCTGTTTTTTGTTATTTCCTGCTTTTTTCTGTTATAAGTAATGATGCCATTATTTATATTCTTATAAGTGAATCTTGACATAGCACTGCTGATAGTGGTTAAGATTTCTAGTAATAGCTGTCAAAGTCCCGATTTTATAACATTAAGTGTGCACAGCCGTTGCTCCCCAGAGACAGAGGAGACCCAGTTTCAATGGCTCCTGCAGGGCTGAGAGCCACAGGGCTAAAGTACAGTCCCCCAGCCTGACCAAACACACCAGGTAACACACAGCTCCTTCCTGCTGAGAATGAATCCCTGATTATGTGAAGGCAACATTTCAACCAAAACCAGCTCCTAAATCTGACACAGTTATTTCATTTTTTATAAATGACCCATAAGATAAGAATTAACCATCAGAAAAGCTAACATCCAAAAAAATCAAATAGGTTGCTCCAAATACTTTCAAAGCCATTACTTAACTAAGTGAAAATTTCTGTATATTTATTATATGAAAGAAATTATTCCATGCTTGGGAGAAAGCAAAATGATGACTGATTGGTTTATCCTTTTTATTACTTCATATTAAATAAATTTTAATTAGTCTACTTAATTCTAATCTGGAAGTAGTAGGGAAAGCACCTTTTTGCCACAATACATTTGCAAATGAAAAAGGAAGAAATCCCGTTGTAGCGTCAACTGGCGATGATGCATCCAATCAAGTATTTTCTTTCATCAAACAAGAAGCTGTTAAATGACCAGAAACTAATTGGCACAAAAGCCAAATTAACAAGGATCACAGAACTTGAAGATGTCCTGTTTAGGTCTTAACTTAAAATGATTTCCTGACCAATAAATAATGCAATTTAGTTTAATCAACTGTCCTGACAGAAAGCAAGTTTTCAACCTTTTACTAGCATTCCCATTATTAAGCCTGTTCTATAAGCTCTCGTGAACTTTCCCCTTCATCAAACTCCTCCGTGCATTTTGGGGTGTTCCCTTGCCTGGCAGTTCATAAACTCAAGTTTAAGTTTTTTGAAGTACACATTACTAATTTTTAAAGATTTTCGTGTTTACAACCTAGTGAGATTAGATGCAAACTTGCAGAAACCAATACATTATGAATTTATAGCTGGTAGAGAAATTAAGAGCAGGATTATGGATTTAGTGTATGTAGAAAGGCAAACAAAACATATGTCATGCAGTAATCTTATTTGTGGTTTTGCTTTCCAAAATAATATATAAATCTCCTTCCTTCAAATGCTCTTTTGTCATTCTGCAGTGTTCTCAATTAGAAAAACTAATTAATAATAATAATATATCAATCACCAATACTTTGACAAGGCTTAGAAAGAACTTTGAACATTTTGTATTTTTATACTTCCAATTGGAAGACACACCATATGGATGACGATGAAACTGGTTTATATGGTACATGGATCCCGTTTTCAGGAGCACTGATTCCTGCCAGGAAGCTGGGTGAGACCAGCCCTGCAATCCCCACCGCCTCTGCTGGTGATTAGACCCATGAGGTCAGGGAGGCCAAGGGCTGACACTTGTTGCAGAATATGTTCCTCTTGACTTTATTCTCTTTCATAACTCTATGCAGCGGTTACCTTGAAAGCAAGAGCCGTTCTTCAGAGATATTTTCTTTATATTCATTATCTCTTACTTAAGAGGTGTGTAATAAATATTTAAATTGTATTAAATTAAATTAGGTTGCATATTTTTCAAATGTGCACAGGAAATTCCTTAATATAAACCACTGATGTAGCCATCTCTAATTAGAAATAGCAAGCTTAGTAAGTGAAGGTGGCATTGTAAGTAAGTACGATAAGAATCTCCTTTACCCCTGAATAAGTGGTAATCAATTAAGATGGCCTATAAAAGATTGGAAAATTTTATTCTGGGTTATAGTGGTTGCAACTCCATGCCTCATAAAACCCCAACCAGTTGAATTCATGTCATCTTTACAAGATCAGTATGTAAAACTCTTTTCTATTTCTAATTCTTCATTCCACAACTCTACAAATTGCAATTAGAAATATTCCCTAAGGATGCCCACACTAACATCTCACCCTCAGGCCTTGATTAAGCAGTAAGTTACAGCGTGAAATTAGCCAGTGGAACAGATTATTATCAGAGCTTCCCTGCCCCCATCATGGATCCCTGGGGTTAGGAATCACAGGAAACAGAGCTTAGCTGGGTGCTTCCTTTCCTAGGGGATGGGAGAATCGAGTCCAAAGGGAGTTATTAAAGGTGCTCATCCATAGCACCTGGGCAGTGGGACCTAGACCGTGAAAGATCCTGCCCTGGATGATACGCGCTCGTCCTGTGACGCTGGATGTGCTCTTCCCGTGATAATGGATGTGCTCCCCCAGTGATAATGGATGTGCTCCTCCTGTGATAATGGATGTGCTCTTCCCGTGATAATGAATGTGCTCCCCCTGTGATAATGGATGTGCTCCCCCTGTGATAATGGATGTGCTCCTCCTGTGATAATGGATGAGCTCCCCCTGTGATAATGGATGTGCTCCTCCTCTGATAATGGATGTGCTCCTCCTGTGATAATGGATGTGCTCCCCCTGTGATAATGGATGTGCTCCCCCTGTGATGATTGATGTGCTCCTCCTGTGATCATGGATGTGCTCCCCCTGTGATAATGGATGTGCTCCCCCTGTGATAATGGATGTGCTCCTCCTGTGATAATGGATGTGCTCCTCCTCTGATAATGGATGTGCTCCTCCTCTGATAATGGATGTGCTCCTCCTGTGATAATGGATGTGCTCCTCCTGTGATAATGGATGTACTCCCCCTGTGATAATGGATGTGCTCCCCCTGTGATAATGGATGTGCTCCTCCTGTGATAATGGTCTTCTGAGATCTCTGAATGACACCACTGTTCTTAGGAAGACAATGAATAAAAAATTCCTCTGTGTGAAAGACTCAATTTACTATGAAATCCCCATACACGGCCTCAGAATAATCGATCAGCATTCTTACTTTAAATCTCAATTGGTTCAATAAGAGCCTTATTTGTTAAATAAAGCAATCAAATAATTGGATCAAGTAGTGTTTGTCTTTGACTTTTCAAAAAACACTGAGATCCTCTGACTGAATTTTTTGCATTAAAAAAAAGTGTTTTTAGAGTTCCATAGACACAGTGTTTCATGGACAGACACTAAACTGCATTTCGCAGAGCTGACAGGCCACCATACCATGCGTCTCCATATGGGTAAAACATATGTCCTCCATATCAAAAACAACTGTGCGTCTGGGTGACGTGCCAGCCTGAGCGGTGTGGCCTTCATGATATCGATGTTTCTGCATTGACTGTTTAAGCAGGAGGCATCGGTCTTATCAAACCTACCTGAAGTGAGTCTTTTACGAAATGTTGTCCAGTGGTTGTGTGCTTTCAAAACTGAAAACCACAGTTTCCATTACAGCCTGCTAATACACGCACACACACAGAGAGATAAAAGAAAAAGTTTATTTCTGTGACATGCAGGAAACAATGGGGAGAAACAAATAGAATTTGTCTCCCTAGCAATTATACTCTGATTTTCATAGCAATGACTGCCTGACTGCTATGCATAGGAAATCATTGCAGGCTGCAGTCAGAAAAGCTGGCCAGTAAGCTCTTTATCTTTATAGTTAAATCCCAAATAGTAAGGAAGAATTACTTTTCCCAAAGATTATCTCGGGCAAATTTTATTTTTGAGTCCCCTATTTATTACGCCTATTTTTTTTTTTTTTTTTTTTTTTTTTTTTTTTTTTAGGGAGGAAGGGAAGGAAAGACAGAGAGAAGGAAGGAAGGATGGAAGGAAGGAAGAAAGGGAAACATCTTTAAACATTTTCTTGTTTTATTATATATTTTGTTTGTTTGTTTGTTTTTTACATGGGCTGGGGCCGGGAATCGAACCGAGGTCCTCCGGCATGGCAGGCAAGCACTCTTGCCCGCTGAGCCACCGCGGCCCGCCCTATTACGCCTATTTTTAAAGTGTAATTTTCTTTGGGCCATATAGAGTATTTTAATAATTATATTTCTCCATTGTTGCCAACAAGATTTTTTGCTTTTACTTTGTTTTTTATTTTATTTTATTTTTTTGCCAAACTGGTTGTCATTCTTCTCCAAAGGAAGACTGTATACAAACATGACCAGAGACTGGGATAAGAATCTGCTTCAGCTCTTAATCTAGATTTGGATAATTTAGAAATGGGATTAAAGAGGTAATGAGTATGGAAGGGTGTAGCTAGAATAGGGTTCTGTGGACCATTATAATGATGTTGGGTACTTACTCAGAGTAGGTGACAGAGAATGTAGGCTTTTCAACGAAGATGGATATGATTTGACTTACTTTTTAGCATAATCATTCTAGTAAGGACAGGAAGATGAGTTAGCTGTGAGAAATTATTGCTATCTTGATAGTTTTAAAGATAGAGTTCATGGGATTTGTTGATGGATTTTACGTGCGGGCATGAAAAGAGAGAAGTCAGAGGTGACACCATGGTTTCTGGCCTCAGCAACTGGAAGAGAAGAGTTGCCATCAGTGGAGATTAGGAGACTGCAGATGTAGCTTGTAAAGTGTTAAGTTAGAGATTTGATCATCTACCTAAGAGAAGACGCAACATAGGCAGCTGGATATATGAATCTGAGATTTGCATACATGCGCAGGCCTGGAGTATAAACTGAAAAGTCCACAGTACATAGTTAGTCTAAGGAACCATTAGACTAGATGAGGCAACCAAGGGAGCAAGAGTAGACAGGAAAGAAACATCACGTAGCAGGTCAAACCTATGGGCAGTTCTTGCTCTACCACTTAATGGCCATATGACCGTGACCAAGGTTGCCCACTTAGAGCTTCAATGGTTTCACCTTTAAGGGGGGGATTGTAATACTTCTTTTTATAGTTAATTTAGAAGTGATTTGGGTAATTGAAGAAAGGCTCAGAAAGCAGACATAGTTTTTATTGGCACAAAATTAATCTTTTGTGATTTAAGGCATGTGTCCAGCATGTATTTCAAAGTCTGTTTTCTTGGGTACATAAAAAGGTATATGCTCTAAAAATATGAAGGCAGAATCTTTCTTTCATTCATCCATCTACTCAATAATTGTTGTGAGGGGCAAGATGCAAGACCGCAGCATAGTGAACTGTACAATTTAATTTGTCCTCCAGAGAAGTTAGTAAATTGCCATGAACTACATGGAACAGCTGCTGGGGGAGGGGCATCAGTGACCGGACATACAATGTATACCAGTCAGGAATGGGTGGAATGGCTGAGAACTGTAAGTCTCCCAAACCAGAGAGGCTGGCACCCCTCCCTCACAGGCACAGCAGGCTGGTTCCCCTAAGGGGAAGGAAACAGACTTTGCTAGTAGCAAGAGCTTATGTCAACCAAAGTCCAACTGCTGAATTATTAACAAATTCTGACTACTGAAAACAGGCCCCAAGCACAGATAAACCTAGAATAAGTACTAAGGAAACCAGGAGTTTTTGTCCTGGAAGAAAGAGGGTGGGGCTGATGGGAAAAAAGAACCAAAACAGAGGCTTTTTGAGTTGGAGAGCACAAAATACTAGGGCAGGGCTGGCTCCCAAGGAATGGGGGCACATAGAGCTGGAGATACATAGAACCACATACCAACTCAAACTCTTCATTGGCCAATCTGGGAAGTGGGGTGTCAGGCTCTGAAAAGACTTTTTGGTTTTTGTTTTTTTACTTCTCATTAGATAGAACAGCAAGCACTCTCCTGTCCGAGGCAAGGGTGAAACTAAGGAGTGTCTGAGAGACAAGGTAGCTAGTCAAATGAAAGGGGTTAATTCTCTAAAGGGCATATCTTCCTTAAGAAAAAGGAGGTAGGGCCCAGATCAAGTGGAGGCCCGTTCAGGCCCTAGGAGCTGGAAAACTGAAGCAATCAAAACCTGCTTACTACCTCAGCCTCTGTCTCAACTATGTCCCTGGCAGGGAAAGTCTGCTGAAATTAAAGGCACTGCATTGCTTTACACTTCTGGGAAGACAAGCATTGCATGCTGGGTGGGATATGATAAGCACAGAATCTAGAGGCTGCATAGGAAACTCTGACAGTTTGCTGGGTCTCACCCTCAGGGAAAATTGATGCTGGCTACTCTGTCCTCCTGAGACGTAGGCCTGTATGGCCTGGGAAATCTGTCTGGGGTCAATAATATCTGAGGAGACCCTCCTCAAAAATAGGCTCTATGTAGGCAGGGTAAGGAATGGAAAAACAAAAACTGAAAAATTTTGACCATTTAACAGAACCTATGCTAGAGGTCTAGAATAACTTGAACTGAATGTAAAAGGACAGACAGAGAACAAAGCCATCCAGCAAGAAAACCCTAGGTAAAAGAGTGAAAACAACCTCCAAGATAAACTAATAAAGGAAATCAAATGCTTAGATGCCAGCAAAAAAGAACAAATCATATTAGGAAAACAGAAGATATGGCACAGTGAAAGGAATAGACCAACCAATGAGATACAGGAGTTAAAACAACTAATTCAAGATGTTCAAATAGACATGGAAAATCTCATAAAAAATCAAATCAAGAAGTTGTGGGAAGATATAAAGAAAACATTGGGCAAATACAAAGAAGAACTCAAAAGTTAGAAAAAACAAAGTGCAGACCTTGTGGAAATGAAAGGCACAATAGAAGAGATGAAAAACAAACAAATAATGGAAACCTACAACAATATATTTGAAGAGGCAGAAGAACGGATAAGTGAACTAGAAGACTGGACATCTGAAATTTGACACATAAAATAAAATAAAAGGAAAAGAATGGAAAAATATGATCAGGGTCTCAGGGAATTGAATGACAACATGAAGCACATGAATATACATGATATAGGTGTTCCAGGAGGAGAAGATAAGGGAAGAGGAGCAGAAAGACTATAGAAGGAAATAAAATTTCCCATCTGTTACAGAAGACATAAAATTACAGATCTAAGAAGGGCATTGAACCCCAAACAGAATAGATCTGCAGAGATCTACTCCAAGACACTTACTAATCAGATTGTCAAATGTTAAAGACAAGGAGAGAATTTTGAAAGCAGCCACAGAAAGCAATCCATAACATTCAAAGGAAGTTTGCTAAGACAATCTGTGGATTTCTCATCAGAAATCCTAGAGGCAAGAAGACGGTGGTATTTATATTTAAGATTCTGAAAGAGAAAGCTGCCAGCCAAGAGTTCTATAACCACCAAACTGTCCTTCAAAAATGAGGGGGAGAGGAGGGGGGCCAAGATGGTGGCTTAGTAAGGTGCGCACGTCTTAGTTCCTCCTCCAGAACAACTACTAAATAACCAGAAATAGTGCAGAACAGCTCCCGGAGCCACGACAGAAACTGGACACACAGCGTACCACAGTCTGGACCGGCTGGACCCCCTGCGAGACTCTGCTGCAGTGAGCTCCCCGAGCAGCGCGCACTTCCCAGGGCCGTGGGGGCTGGTGGCCGGCGGCACCCCTCCCTCCCTCCTTCCCGGACCAGCTGGGAGTCTCGGATCGGCAAATTCCCCAAGCCGCAGCTGCCGGCGACCGGCGCCCCTCCCCCACAGGCGGCTACCTGGAGGGAAAGGAAAGAGTCTCCAACAGTAGTGGGGCCTGAGTCCAACCAAACACCAGTAGTGGCGTTAATGGACAAATTCTGACTACTAGAAGTAGGCCCCCAGCTCAGGTGAAACTGATCAAGGTGGAAGTCGCCTATTGGGCTACCTGAAAAAGAGGAAACGGGGCGAAACAGAGCCTTCTGCGGCTGTTTCTATGGAGGCTTGGTGCCTCTGGGCTCAGCGCCGGGATTACACAAGTTGCAACTGCCCCAAATGCAGAAACAGGCTGCTTTCAGGGCTCTCTACCACCTGACCCTTCCCCAGGAGGGGTGAAACGCAACTCAGGCGGAATCCCTCTCTCAAGGAATTCAGATCCCAGGACTTCGCAATTTGAAGCCATTAAAACCAGCCTACAACCTCTCCTCTGTCTCCACCATGCACACAGCAGGGAGCCTTCCAAAGTTAAAGGAGCCACAACATCTTTTGCTGGTGGGACCCGCAGACAGACAAGCGCCACATACTGGGCAGGATAAGAAAAACAGAGCCCAGAGACTTCACAGGAAAGTCTTTCAACCTGCTGGGTCTCACACTCAGGGAAATCTGATTAAATGTCCACATGCCAGCAAAAAATAACAAATCACACCAGGAAAATTGAAGATATGGCCCAGTCAAAGGAACAAACCAATAGTTCAAATGAGATGCAGGAGCTGAGACAACTAATTCTAAATACACAAACAGAAATGGAAAACCTCTTCAAAAACCAAATCAATAAATTGAGGGAAGACATGAGGAAGCAAAGGGATGAACAAAAAGAAGAAATGGAAAGTCTGAAAAAACAAATCACAGAACTTATGGGAATAAAGATACAGTAGAAGAGATGAAAAAACAATGGAAACCTACAATGGTAGATTTAAAGAGACAGAGGTTAGAATTAGTGAACTGGAGGATGGAACATCTGAAATCCAAAAAGAAACAGAAATATAGGGAAAAGAATGGAAAAATTTGAGCAGGGGCTCAGGGAATTGAATGATAATGTGAAGCGTACAAATATATGTGTTGTGGATGTCCCAGAAGAAGAGAAGGGAAAAGGAGGAGAAAAACTAATGGAAGAAATTATCACTGAAAATTTCCCAATTCTTATGAAGGACCTAAAATTACAGATCCAAGAAGTGCAGCGCACCCCAAAGAGAATAGATCCAAATAGGCATTCCTCAAGACACTTACTAGTCAGAATGTCAGAGGTCAAAGAGAAAGAGAGGATCTTGAAAGCAGCAAGAGAAAAACAATCCATCACATACAAGGGAAACCTAATAAGACTATGTGTAGATTTCTCAGCAGAAACCATGGAGGCAAGAAGACAGTGGGATGATATATTTAAATTACTAAAAGAGAAAAACTGCCAACCAAGAATTCTATATCCAGCAAAATTGTCCTTCAAAAATCAGGGAGAGATTAAAACATTTTCAGACAAAAAGTCACTGAGAGAATTTGTGACCAAGAGACCAGCTCTGCAAGAAATACTGAAGGGAGCACTAGAGTCAGATACAAAAAGACAGAAGAGAGAGGTGTGGAGAAGAGTGTAGAAAGAAGGAAAATCAGAAATGATATATATAATACAAAAGGCAAAATGATAGAGGAAAATATTACCCAAACAGTAATGACACTAAATGTTAATGGACTGAATTCCCCAATCAAAAGACATAGACTAGCAGAATGGATTAAAGAACAGGATCCTTCTATATGCTGTCTACAGGAAACACATCCTAGACCCAAAGATAAACATAGGCTGAAAGTGAAAGGTTGGGAAAAGATATTTCATGCAAACAACAACCAGAAAAGAGCAGGAGTAGCTATACTAATATCCAAAAAATTAGACTTCAAATGTAAAACAATTAAAAGAGACAAAGAAGGATACTATCTACTAATAAAAGGAACAATTAAACAAGAAGACATAACAATCATAAATATTTGCACACCGAATCAGAATGCCCCAAAATACGTGAGGAATACACTGCAAATACTGAAAAGGGAAATAGACACATCTACCATAATATTTGGAGACTTCAATTCCCTACTCTCATCAATGGAAAGAACATCTAGACAGAGGATCAATAAAGAAACAGAGAATTTGAATATCATAATAAATGAGCTAGACTTAACAGACATTTATAGGACATTACACCCCACAACAGTAGGATACACCTTTTTCTCAAGTGCTCATGGATCATTCTCAAAGATAGACTATATGCTGGGTCACAAAGCAAGTCTCAACAAATTTTAAAAGATTGAAATCATACACAATACCTTCTCAGATCATAAAGGAATGAAGTTGGAAATCAATAATTGGCAGAGTGCCAGAAAATTCACAAATACGTGGAGGTTCAACAACACACTTTTAAACAACCAGTGGGTCAAGGAAGAAATTACAAGAGAAATTAGTAAATATCTCGAGGCGAATGAAAATGAAAACACAACATATCAAAACCTATGGGACACAGCAAAGGCAGTGCTAAGAGGGAAATTTATTGCCCTAAATGCCTATATCAAAAAAGAAGAAAGGGCAAAAATTTGGGAATTAACTGTCGACTTGGAAGAACTGGAGAGAGAACAGCAAACTAACCCCAAAGCAAGCAAAAGGAAAGAAATAACAAAGATTGGAGCAGAAATAAATGAAATTGAGAACATGAAAACAATAGAGAAAATGAGGGGGAGATTAAAATATTTTCAGAGAAACAGTCATGGAGAGAATTTGTGACTAAGAGAACAGATATACAAGATATATTAAAGGGAGTATTACATGGAGATAGGAAAAGACAGGAGAGAGAGAGAGCTGAAGAAGAGTTAGAAATGAAGACTATCATAAAACGAAAGAAAGAAAAAAATTAGATATGACATACAAAACCCAAACGACAAAATGATAGAAAAACAGTACTGCTTTTACAATAATAACAGTAAACATTAATGGGTTAAAATCCCAAGAAAAAATCATCAACTGGCAGAATGGATTAAAAACCAGGACCCATTTAATGCTGTCTACTGGAGACTCACTTTAGACCCAAGGACAAAATTAGGTTTAAAGCAAAAGGTTGGGAAAACATATTTCATACAAAAAACAACCAGAAAAAACAGGGGTGATGAATGCACAGCTATATGATGACACTGTGAACCACTTATTGTTCAATTTGGATAATTATATGGTACATAAATATATAATTTATCAATAAAATTACATTAAATTTTTTTAAAGTATGTAGAAGTCAGAAAAAGTCATGAAAGAAGCTGAAATACCAAATAAAATACTGTTGAACCACATTCAGCATAGTTAAGGATAATAACTATGACCAAGTGGTATTCATTCCAGGTGTGCAAGCATGGCTTAACATAGGAAATCAATGTGGTTAGCACACACAGTAATAGAACGAAGGGGGAAATGCATGTTTATTTTAGTTGATGCAGAAAAAGTATATCACAAATCCCAACACCTTCCCATGATAAAACCCCCAATGAACTTGGAATAGTTCAATAAGCATAACAAGGGACTACATGGAAAACCCAAGGCTAGCATCATCCTCAATTATCAAAGACTGAAATATTTCCCCCAAGAAGAGGAAAAATACACAGATGCTCATTTTCACTGCTGCTATTCAACACTGTACTGGAAGCTCTAACCAGAGCATTTAGACAAGAAGAATAAATAAAGGGCATCTAAATTGGAAAAGAAGAAGTAACATCTCTATTTCCAGATGATGTTACCTTTATGTAAAAAATACTAATGAATCCACAAATGGTTAGACCAAACAAATAAATTCAGAAAAGTTGAAGGATACAAGATCAACACTCACAATTCATTTGTATTTCTATGCATAAGCAACAAACAATACAAAATAGATATTTAGAAGGAAATTCTATTTACACAAAAAAAAATCTAAAAATAAAACAAATTAAACCAAGGAGGTGCAAGACTAGTACACTGAAAACTGCAA
The DNA here is from genome assembly GCF_023851605.1 of Tamandua tetradactyla. NCBI lineage: Eukaryota > Metazoa > Chordata > Mammalia > Pilosa > Myrmecophagidae > Tamandua > Tamandua tetradactyla. Next base: position 62,094,274 of record NC_135346.1, on the reverse strand, counting down.
AATATCCTTGGAATAATTTTAGAACTCTTGAACGAAATGAAAGATATGATGTGTTAATGGATTGGAAGTTTCAATACAGTTAAGATGGTAATACTCCCCAAAGAGATCTACAGATTCAGAACAACCCTTCTCAAGCCCTAATGGCCTTTCATGTGGGAATGGAAAAGCCATCCTCAGTTCATGTGGAATTGCAAGGATCCCCAAATAGTCAAAACAATTTTGAAAAATCAAAATTGGAAGGTTCATACCTCCACATTTCAAAACGTACAACAAATATAGTAAACAAAACAGTGCTTTGCTGACAAGAATAGACATATAAATTAATGGAATGGAATTAAGAGTATAGATATACATCTGTACATATATGGTCAATTTATTTTTGACAAGAGTGCCAAAAGCATGAAATGGGCTAAAGAACAATCTCTTCAAGAAATGGTGATGGGAGAACTGGATATCTGATATTAAAGAATGAAGCTGGACACTTACCTCACACCATATGCAAAAATTAATGCAGAATGGATAAAAGACAAAAGTTTAAGAATTACAACTATATAGGTCTTAGAAGAAAACATAGGGGCAAATCTGTGTGACCTTAGGTTTGGCAATAATTTCTTAAACATGAGACCAAATGCATAAAAAGCTAAATTAAAAATATATGTAATGAACTTCATTAAAATTTAAAACTTTTATGCACTAAAGAACATATTGAGAGAGAGAAAAGATAATCTGCAGAATGGGAAATGATTGGAAAATCATACATCTGATAGAGATATAACATTCATAATACATAAAGAACTCTTATACCTTAACAGTAAAAAGACAAACAACCCAATTTTAGAAAGGACACAGAAACTTTCAGACAAATAGAAGGCAAGAAAATGCATCTTCAAACATAGTTTTGGAATCTTTGAGCACGTACTATTTTTAGTTCTGTTTTGCAGTTTGATTTTGTATTTGCTGCTTTTGCATTGTATGTGAAATTTTAAGGTGACAGTTAAATGCATCTTTAAAGCATAGCCACAAATAAAAGAAACATTCAGTATAATGGTTTCCTTAAACGTCCACCAATGCTAAATTTTAAGGTAGCTTCAGAATATTTTATTGGTGGTTACTGCTCACTGATTTCTTTTAATAGGCAATTAGTAATTCCAGAGAATCAGCCTGGCTTTTGAATATTTCTAAGAGTTTGTTCACTTGCATTTAAGTTTAGACGAGGCCCCATGTAATCTGATTTTATCAAGACATAAATAAGTGGATTTAACTTATTTTAATATAGACAGATTTTCCATTTTCATCCATTTTATTATGTTAAAATAACAACTCTCTCTCTCTCCTATTTACTCTTTTCTTGACTCAAATGAAATATTTACTTAGGTCAAGATGAGAGAGAGAAATGACTGTGATTAATTTCTGTACTAAAATACTAATAAATTTGTCAAACTCAAAAATAAAAACATTGGGTGAAGACCCTGATGAGACATTTCTCCAAGGAAGATCTACAAATGGCCAACAAGCATAGAAAAAGATGCTCAACATCACCACCCACTGGAAAAATGTTAATCAAAACTACAAAGATGTATCAGTTTACACTCATCGAGATGGCCATTATTAAAAAAAAACAACAGAAAATTACAAGTGTTGGCAAGGATTCAAGAAATTGGAACATATATTGCTGGTAGGAATATAAAATGCGACTGTGGAAAGCACTCCAGCCACTCCTCAATAAGTTAAATTGCCATATATCCAGTGATTCCACTCCTAAGTACATAGCTAAAAGTACTGAAAACAAGTGTTCAAACAAAAGTTGTACATGAGTATTCATAGTATCTCTATATTCTCAAGAAACAAAAGGTGGAAACAATCCAAATACCCATGAACAGACAGATGGAAAAACACAATGCAGGATATGCACACAATGGAAAATTATTCAGCTATGGAAGGGGGAGAAGTACTAATAGATGCTGCAACATGGGTGAACCACGAAAACATTGTTTCAGGTGGGGGAAAAATACACGCCAAGGGTTATATAGTGTATGATTCCATTTACGTGCAATACTCAGGGTAGGCAAATTCCTAGAAACAAAAGGCAGATCAGTGGTTGCCAGGAGCTGGAAAGCAGGGGAACAGGAAGCGAGTGATTAATGAGCAGGTGTTTCCATTTGCGGTGATGAAAAATTCAGTAACTAGATAGTGGTGACGGCTGCAATGCCGTGGCTGTACTTAATGTCACTGTTCTCTGCACTTTAAAATTGTTACAACAGAATGTTCTAATAAAAGTCTTCTCTACAGCTCAGGCTCTCACACTGCAGAGAGCACGTTCATTAACTCATTCCACCCAACATTTAGCTCAAGTCCACAGAGAGAGCTTTAATACAAGCGTTTAGTAAAGTAAAGGGATGTTATCAATCATTTTAGAATGTGCAAGGAGAACTTTTTATCCAATTGAGTGTTACAAATTATTCTGAAATGTTTCAATAAAGACTATGTAATCAGGGTAATTACACAGGGAGTATCATAAGGTTTATTATTTAAAATAAAAGATCTGAAGTAAATATGAAAAATAAATAAATTAAATGGTTGCAATGGTAAATTTTATGTTACATGGATTTTAACCCAATAAGAAAAATATTAATCGCTGTAGTATACACCAATTATAAAATGATTCTGTTTTTTAGAATGTCTATAGCAGCATGTGAAAAAATTAGTGTTATAAGCAAAATTTCAGACTCCCTCCTCCACTACAAAGCCCTCATTCTTGTGCTCTGTAAACAGTGTTTGGCAACATAAAAACCTAAAACAATGCTTCACTTATTTTTAAAATTTTATTTCCATTTTGTGCAATTCTGTGTGTATATTACAATGAAATTGTAATTATCCAATAGGGAAAAATATCCCCAAAGCTTCTTTTTCTTTAATTTTCACTCCCCTGGTATAGAACATCACCTTCTATTTCCCTCCTGAAGACTCCAGGGGATGAAAAGAGCCTCTTGTGCAAAGGAAGCCCTCGTGATGAAGTCCTGATGATGCGGTTCTTATGCTATACTTAGTCCTTTCAGGGTCAGCATATATTTTTTCATTCTGGAAACACTGTGAGCCATGCTCACTAGTTTTGCTACCTGTTTTCTTAGGGAAAAAAGTGCATTTTTTATAAGATAACCCATTCTGTTTTTAAAGACTTTAAGTGTATTCTTTAGATGTGAATTTAAACAGAGTCTAGCATGTCCTCCACCACCACTGACTTGGAGGTCTGCAATATTTTGGGGGCTGCAGAATCCCTTGGCTGCTCTCCTATTTTTAATGCTGCATGCTCTGAATTCATGGATGTTATCAAAGGGAGATGACACCACTAGCCCACCATCAGTAAGCCACATACTTGTGTTTGTTTTTCATGGTATTGAATCTAAACTGAAGATCACAGAGTTTTTGGTAATTTCAATTAAGGTGGATGAGATCCAATTTATTTAAATGACCTGATTTGTTCTTATGGATTTTGGTATTTTTAGGCAGCTTGCCTACATTCAGGGGTACAGTTTATGACTCTATAATTAAACAAAATCTAGACTCAAGAGTTCCATAACTTTCTATATGTCATCTTTCTTTGTTGAAATGGCATACTTCTTGGGGTAGGTGGTTCATCTTTTGAAAAGTGAGTATTCATTGGGACCCTTTTGGTCAAGCACTGTGGATGAATAACCTATTTCTTTACTGGAAATCTTATTGTATACTAAAAATCTAGAGATCTTGGGTGTAGGTCTAGTACAATGAGCAGCTCGGCACCTTTGGGTAAGCCACCAAATATTTCTAGAAATAGAGTCAGATCAGATCATAGCAAAGGTTAATTTCTCCTCAAAAATTCTTTCTGTTACCTCACAAGTGACTTTATGATTTTCATCTCATGGTGACATTTACATGTTTTCTGCAAATTACCAACTGTGAGTCAAGAAAGTTTTTAGCTGACATTCACACATGATGATACAGCTGTTGCTTTAGCCCTTCTTTCCATTCTATGCCCTTGCATTCCTTCTGTGATGCCTCTTGTATGGAGTGTTCACTTTGTTCATGTCATGACTCAGTTGCACGTAACCATCACAGTTTCCCTCTTCTCCTCCACATTTACATTGGGAAACCACCCATGTTCTGACAGTTCTCCATTGCGTTCCCAATTTGGAGAAGGTTGCTTTCTCCCAGTATAGCAGTGTTACTCCAGTCTGCCTCACGCAAATCATCTCAGCATTCTGGTGCAGTCAAGTCCACACTGGTAAAGCAATTCTACACGTGAGTTTTGTCAAATGCTTAAAGTTCTCATTTCCACATATGTAAAATGGAAACCTTTTATATATGTCATAACACTGTGAATGTACTTGAGTATTTGTCTGTATTTTGTTTGATTGACTTCCAGTTATAAGGATAGGTAAATTCCACTCCCTGAGAGATTAGGAGAGACGATAGTTGAGTTTATAGCTGCTCTGTGCCCCAAATCTGGATGAACTCATTATAATGAATGCATTCCTCTTTTGAAAATACAAAGAAGAATAAATTAATGCTTTCTGTAGAAGGGTTCCAGAGGTTTTCAAGTGTGCCTAAAGAAGACTGAGATTGTCCTTTTTTCCCATAGGAACTTCTGGCTCCACATATCTGGCCCTGAGACCTCACACTGGTGCAATAGCACAACATGGTCTGGGTCACTCCTGCAAGTCTTTGCAAGTTCCAAAAATCCAGCCTGACAACTGCAATGCAAAGTTGTGCTGGATGTCCCTTAGCTATGCTCCCGTATCAGTCTAGTCTTGCCTCGACCATGATCACATGTCCTCTAATGATCTGCATCAAAATGGTTCATTCAGTGAATACTGACTGAAGGTTTTCTGTATATTGGACTGTGCTAAGCATGGGAACCCGTAAGTAAAGAAAACAGATAGAAATCCATGACTGCATGGAACTTATAAACTAGTGGGGTAAGACAGTAACAAGCATAATAAATGGGAATAGTATATGTGTTAAATGGTAATAAGTACTATAAAAAAGTCAGGAAAAAGGATGAAGCTGACGAGGTTTTTAATATTAAGTAGCACAGTGAGAGAGGGCCACAATGAGGTGACTGTGGGGGAAGAAAGTCTGCAGGAGGTGTGGAAGAGAGCCATGCACACTTCATGGAGAAAAGCACTGTAAATATGGGAAACATCACACACAAAACCTTGTAACATCACTATGGTGGGTGGTGAGCAGCAGTGATACAATCACATTATGCCAGGAGATAATTCTGTAATTACTGTATTGAGTATAATTCGAAGGGAAGCCAGAGGGAAGTGGGGAGGCAGTCAGGATACCCTTAATTATTGACAGATCAATACGTAAGGTAATGAATGAGGCTGGTAGCAGTAGAAGTGGGGAAAAGTGATCAGAATCTGGGTATCTTTAAGGATAAGGCAAAAATTTGCTGATGATTCTAGGATGGATATAAAAAAGAAATGTTAAGGGATGTTCAATGTCAGCAGTAACAGGTAACACAGAGGGAAGAGAGTGATTTTAATACCTGTTCAGTGGTTCATCACATGAAATACTGTGTTCTACCAAGCTAAATCCTCATCATTAAGCATTTAGGTAAAATCATTACATTGTCACTACAAGTAGAAAAGTAACATTTCAATGACAAATCGGTGCCAAGAACTTTGCATGAATGTCCTTTTATTTTTCTCCAGACGTGGCAAATTGACTTTGAGTGAAAGCTTACACCTTCCACAATAGGTTTGGGTTGGGTGGAAGCTTTCAGCAGCAGCCTGTAAATAATTATTTTTTATGTTTTCTAAGAAATATAACTACTTCATTTCTCATGTCCTCTGCTCCCCTCCCACAGGTGGTAATTTTGCCCACCCTCAGCTGTGTATTATGAAGGGAATAGTCAATGCAAGTTCCCCACAAGTCTTCATACTGCTGGGCTTCTCTGCACGACCCTCACTAGAACCTGCCCTCTTTGTAGCTGTCTCGATATTTTATGTGGTGTCTGTCGTGGGCAATGGCGTCATCATACTGGTCTCCCATGTGGATGTGCACCTCCACACTCCTATGTACTTCTTCCTCACTAACCTCTCCTTCCTGGACATTTGCTTCACCACAAGCATTGTCCCACAACTTCTGGTCAACCTCTGGGGGCCACAGAAAACCATAAGCTATAGAGGGTGTGTGGTCCAGTTCTGTATCTCCCATTGGCTGGGGGCCACTGAGTGTGTCCTCCTAGCAGTCATGTCCTATGACCACTACGCTGCCATCTGCAGGCCACTGCACTACACCGTCATCATGCATCCACAGCTTTGCCTTGGCCTGGCCTTCGCCTCCTGGCTCGGGGGTCTGACCACCAGCCTGGTGGGCTCCACGCTCACGATGCTGCTGCCATTGTGTGGGAACAATCGCATCGACCACTTCTTTTGTGAGATGCCCCTCATCATGCAGCTGGCTTGTGTGGACACCAGCCTCAACGAGGTGGAGATGTATCTAGCCAGTTTTGTCTTTGTTGTCCTCCCTCTGGGTCTCATCTTAGTCTCATACGGCCATATCGCCCAAGCTGTGTTAAAGATCAGGTCAGCAGAAGGGCGGAGAAAGGCATTCAACACCTGCTCTTCCCACCTGGCAGTCGTATCCCTGTTTTATGGGAGCATCATCTTCATGTACCTTCAACCAGCCAAGAGCAATTCTCATGAGCAGGGAAAGTTTATAGCCCTTTTCTACACCGTAGTCACCCCAATGCTGAATCCGTTGATTTACACCCTGAGAAACAAGGATGTGAAGAGAGCGCTCAAGCACAATTTATCAGAGAACTGCCGTGGCTTTGCAGGGAAATGAGGGCATGTTTGAAGGCTCTAGTTTTACATAAGGAGAATGAACAATTGAAAGGTATCAAAATTGATTTGGGACGGCAGGATAGTTGGGTTGTCTTCTTTGTTCCAATTATTGCTTCACCTCAAGATAGGTGGTGATCTGAAATGGCTTGTGCTCCTGCAGCCTGTTCAGTCCAAGAAGAGAAAATATTTTTTGTTTTTATGTTTTGTTAATTGTTTAAAATAATGTCTGCCATTTAAGGTACCTAATCTGTATGAAGTACTTTATACTGTTTCCAATATATGCAAAAACTCAGTAAAATGGTTATTACTAACCTCACAGAGCTATATGGTTTTTGAGTTAAGACTTGAGTCTGGACCTTTCATCACAGACCATAGTCATGTTTGCCATTCTCCCTATAACATTCTTAGGAGATGGAATCTAAACATGCAAGGCTTAGCATTAGAACCTTGAGTTTCTTTGTCAGCAAATCAATAGTTTTTATCAATAGCATGCTACACCGATTTATCTATAGAACTACTGACTTTCCTATCCAACTCTAGACCTTATGTTTTCAGGAAATGTGTAGATGTTTTTCATTTATTTTCTAGTATATTTGCTTATTTTCTCATATACCCAATCATGTATTCATTCATTCTCAAACTGAGACATGTATGGAGATTGTAAGAACGAGCATTCAATATGGCTATAAAACACATAAAGTTTCCAGATCTGTCACTTGCATCTTGGTTTAAAACTCAAACTGTCTTTTTACATTGATAATATTGCCATATTATAGACGAGAAAAGTCTGATCAGAGAGAAAGATGGAATTTACGTTTGTCCTTGAGTGTTACATAAGCAGGGGCAACCACAAGGCATTTACTTGCAACAACACTAGATGGCTGTTTTCAACCAAAATTCTGCCTTCCAGAATGTTTTTCCACATTTCTCCTTTAACACATCCCTAAATGTGACATTTAGAATCCTAGCCCACTCGTTCCACTAATTCTCGCAGTTACTGGGAGATCTGAGTCTGGGGGAAACATGCAAACATTTTATTGATTTCATAACAATTCAGCTTCTTAAAACAGCTTCATTTTTCATGTAAACTAAGAGTTTGTAAGTTTGTAGATAGTGGTAACCAATAATTCAGATACGTGTGTATATAGTGTCAAAATAAGAATAAGAATATTAAAAACTTATGAAGCCAAAAGTTAGCTTCATTACTACTAATAACAACATACTATCCCACATACCTTGAGTGATCAGTATTGCTAGCCAAATTTCTAAGCAATTTATCAGCATCATTTGGTTAAACTTTCACAGCAAAGCTATTAGTTACTATCCTTATCCCCATTTTGTAGGTGAGGGAGCCAAGGCCAAGTTCACAGGTAAGGATGCAATAATTTCTACCCAGCACAACTGACTGCAGAGCCTCTGCTGCTACTTGAGCACTTTCTTCCCTAAATGACATAAAAATGCCCATGTGACACAGTTTTCATAATGTTTTTGAAATTAATGCACATTCTCCCAATGAGGATAAACCTTGACTTCTATCAACCATTATTTATAGGCTGCTCAGGCAATTAAAAAAAATTTTCGGTCATATTATATGATGTATATAGGTTTCTTTCTTCTAATGAATAATTTCCTTAAGTGTATCACCAGAATATATATTGGGGTAAATATTGCCATAATTTTAACTTTTTAACACGTTTCCTACTCTTTGGCAGCTGAAGAGGGAAACATTATAAGGCAGCTCAAATTACTTCAGAATATATATGAAATCTTGGATTCTGTTGACCCCATCACATGTATCACAGCCATCACCTGCATATTAAATATTACATCATATTTACCTATTTGTTTTTAGCTATTATTTATTATATATTGCATCACCCTACAGTTTCCTAAAGAATCACAGGGTATGAGACTCAGGAACACATAATTCCACTTTCCCCTCTGCAGTGTGCAGAGGGATGTCTGTAACGTGAACCACTACTGCCTCCCAGGCTCGCTGACCACTGAGTGCTGTAAGGTAGGATGGAAACTATATGCCAACTACCGTGTTGACTATTTGCCGGTTGTATCAACCAAGGCCTTAGTAGGAAACAGATACTCAGAGTGGGTGATTTGAATGGCATTTCATAAAGGACAAAATTCCTAATATAGTGGCAGGATCTAGGGAAACTACAAGAAATAGTGCAGTACACTAGCTACTATCAATGGGAACTGTTACTATTCCTGGGAACAGGGGAGAGAGGAAGAGCAGTTACAAGAGCCTGTAGACAAAAGGGCTCTGTGTGAAGGTTGCTAACAAACTGTGCCCTTCAGAGGAGAGAAACACCCAGATATGACACTCCCAGGAAGAAAGAAGGTGGGATAAAATTACTGACCTTACACTACTACCTCCTTACTATTTCCTGGCATGGCCTTCCATTGACTGAAACCAATCCCAAGCTAAAAGGGTAGGGATCCCACTGCCTCAGTCTATACAGATGTTCCTCGGGGGCATAGAAGCAGGTGGAAAAAGTCAAAACTGAATCTAGAGGGGAAAAGAGATAATACCCAGTAGACTCCATCCTCATCCATAGCATCGTTCCTTGTCCTTAATTTAGGTAAAAGTTCATAATTTCAATTCCCAAAACACAGACATTCCCATGGGCTAGCATATCACCAATAAACGATAAACTCATGAACACCTAAAATTATTAGCTACTACCAGAGTTCTTCACATAACTTAACAGGATAAAGGCGTTGTGGGGAAATTGTTGTACAAAATCTATAGCTACCAAAGTCTGTGCTTCATTATTTAAGAATGAGGGGAGTTTTTAAGCATAGTTATCTTCTTCTACCATTAATTCCATGATCCCCTAACCTTCTTCCAGTGTCTTAATTGCCACTTGCAATGACTGATAGATGCCAGTACAAACATACCAAAGGTATAAAGAGACAAAGCCTATAATGAGGAAATTTTAAAAGCTTAACAAGACATACAAAAAAGAAAACATTTCATCAAACTTCCTTTTACTTGGAGAAATTAAAAAAAAAAGTAGGGTAGACACAAGACGTGAGATGCTTTTATAAATTTTTTATTTGCGAGTGTTCCCTGTTGATTCTGTTTCTCTAGAGAACCCTAACTAATACACATGCACATGTAGATTATGTTCCTATAGAGGGACACAACCAACAGGTGGGAGGCAAAGGTGTGGAAGGCTGTCCATCTCCAGCTGCTGATTTAATGTGCGTGATCAGAGCTGTGATACAGGCCGAGGAGACTAGTATCATGGTGAGAGGTAGAGGAATGATGTTGATGGCCAGAAAGAAAGCCAGGCCCTTTACCTGCCTGGCATCAACACAAGAAGATGGCTGGCATCTCTCAAAGTGACGTGCAGTGAGCACACCACCTCAGGGACACTGTCAGAGGGGACATCAGGATGGAATTGACAATCCTGCTGAGCCAGGCGAAAGCTTCCAGCTGCAGACGCAGCTGAGGATACATGATGGCCATGTAGTGAAATGGCTTGCAGATAACCGCTTAATGGTCATAGGCCACGAATGGGAGGAGAATGCACTCGATACCCCCCCCCCAGACAAGAAGGCAAAGAGTTGAATGACAAAACCCACATAGGTCATAGTTTTCTGTGGGCCCCAGAGGTTAACCAGCAGGTAGGGGATGTTACTGGGTTGAGTAGCAGAGGCCCAGGAGAGATAGGTTGCTGAGGAAGAAGTGCATGTATGTGTGAAGTTGAGTGTCCATCAGGAAGAGGAAAATTGTGATTGGGTTGTCCATCATGGCCAGAATATAGGAAAAAGTCATGCCGATGACAAACAGGACCATCTACAGCTCTGGACAGAGAATCCTAACAAAATGAATTCCCCTCCAGAGTTCTTATTGCTTCTTTCTATCACCTTTGGTTTCATGTACCTATTTGGAGAGGTTAACTTGTATATTATTAGTCATATAGAAAAATGGGCATAAACCCACCTATACATTGTTTTTTCCCAGTAATGAGGATGCATGTCATGTGCCATCCATAATTTTTAACTAGTCCACCTTGCCTGCAGATTGCCTGGAATTGTAATAAATGAAGCTAAGCAAAGATAATCCAATAGCAAAGTGATGGAAGCTATAATTTAGCCTTCTAATCTAGCCAAGTGGGTTAAGTGATTAGACATTAAAAATAATAAGAAAACTTTTCATATAATCAGAAATACGGTAAGAAATATTAAGGATACACTTTTGTCAGAATCTACTAATATTGAGCCCATTTCTCAGCTACCTTATAAAGTCCCATAAAATTTGTGGGACAGTAGCTTCAATTAATATGATCAGCTCTCACTTGCCCATGATTACAAATTCAACTAAGAAAATGTGTTGGTGACTTGAAGGGTTCCAGACCCTGCAGTGTAAGCTGCAAATACAGACAACAATGGGTCACAGTATCTATAAGTTACTCATGAAAAGTTCACGAACAAGTAACGGGCTGTTGGCTCTTGAAATAATAAGGCCCCCCACCTGCTGCTGAGCTGTTAATGATTTGCTCCAATTCCTTGACCCAGTCATTCTGAGTGGCATTATCCAAAAGACAGAGAAGCTTGTTGTAAGGTGCAAGGTTCTTCTTTCCTGCTAAATTCGCCAACAAAATGAACAGAAAAAAAATGAGGGTTGCTCTTTTGTACATTTCATGGCAAGATATTACTATGCTCAGAGGCCAGTAAACAAAAATAATCAGAATCATTGTGCAGGGTTGTTTTTGTAGTAGGTTTGTTTTCTGATCTGCATTGGTTCAATGAGATTGAATTAAATATTTACCTTATTGAATAAACACCAACCAAATATTTGGTCTGGGAACATGGAATTCCTCTAGGATCTGGAAATTAAAATGAAATATGTTTCTTTTAAAAGGGTTTATTTTCTACATGTCAATAATTAAATATTGGCTGTACGGATATAATTTCCTACTGTCAACTCATTTTAGATGGAAGACCTGGCTCTGAAGAAGTTGGGACACCAAGTAAATGGAAAATATGTAAATGCATTGCTGTTTGGCAAAAAGGAGCTGATGTCCACATGCAGGATGTGTCAAATGAGAAAGAGTTACTGACTCTAAACTCAGAAAAGGGTCACTGCCTGAGATGGAGTCTAATATAAAGAATAATTACAACTGTAATTCTTTAAAAGTGAACATAAAAACTGGAAACAAACTGGTTGGCTTAAGAAATAACTTAGGAACTGAAACTGTTAGGATTATAGCAAATCTCTAAATCTCATCTTGAAAATACATTATGTCAACGGGAATAGCAAGCTTGAAATGGTAACATGGAGACAGGGAATCTTTTACTCAAAACATTCAAGGCACTTCACATGTTTTACTAACTGCTCTGTTCCAGGTCTGCTGCTGGTATCATAAAGATGCATAAACCAAAATCCATGATCTCAACTCGCTAATTGTCTGTTTGGAATTTCAAAAATTTCAAAAATAGAAGATGTGCTTTCCACATAATCTTCTGAATAAATAACATAATGAACTGAATGCTGTACCCAAAATGACAGTATCTTGGTCCTTTTCTGGCCCGTTTTCTCCCTTCAATTACTAACTAGCATTCAGATTTACCAACCTACCACCTGTAGGTTTTGTTAGTATAATTGCCTGCTGAGTTGAATCACTGCTGAGTCAACTAGAAGATTAAGTTCATTAACACGAAAAGTTGTTGGATCTATGGTGATCTATCAGGGTATACAATCCTTGTATACTTACCAGTTCTCTGACATAATCAGTCAACATTTGAAAAGTGGATTTTTAAATTTGCTATGGTGTAAGGGTTTCTCAGCCACAAAATTTACACAGTGGGAAAGCTTTCATTTATTTAAATACCTTGGCAATAGGTTAGAGAGCCTTTATCCATTTCCTATACCCTTAATATTTTTTCTTTTCATCTGTCTGCCTTATCTGGTGGTTCTAAACTTCAATCTGGGTCATAATCTATATATACTTGTTCTTTAGTCAAATGTTCCCATGATGGTGATTACATAGAAAATGGGATAGGAGAACCACAGGAGAATTAGATGGGGGAAAAGCCATTTGTAAACTCAAGAGGTGCTATCTCTGCAAAGGAAGTGTTTACAGATTTCCCACATGACAATATATTTCCAAAGAAGCTGATTATAGTAGACTGAGGAGCCGTAGAACTTCCAGGCATTTGTCATAACAGATGTAGCACTGTAAAAGGAGCTGAGAAACCCAAGTGACCTCAGGCAAGTCATCTTAGTGATTACATCTGTTCAATAAATGCTTTTTTTAATAAATTTTTTTCTCTGTATCTTCATTTTCTCCACTACAGAACAGTGTTAATAATATTGAACTTGCTCTTATGTTAGGGCTCTCTGAATATCATGTTATCATGTTCCACCTGTTCTGAGTACTTGAGATTTGTCAGAATTTAAACTAAAACAGAGCCAACTAACCATTGATAAAAATACATGTAAGTTGAAAAAGTTTATCATACATTTAAAAATATTTCACCTAACCATGAACATCCCTAATTACCTGTTAAAATGAAGGATTATTAGCCAGATCTGTGATCCTGCGATTTTGCTCAAGGCCCTCTCTATCTTAGTATCTGAAACACAAATTCACACCTTCGGTGGGCTTGGGTCTAACCAGGAGAATTTATTTCATCAGACATATATCACAGGATTTCTTGGAACTTTATGTGATACACTTGTATTTGAAGGCACTCAAAATTTTGGTGAGAAGAAGAATATTTATGAGGAAAAGAGAACAAAAAATTTAATAAAATATGAGACATTAGACGATTCTGAATGTTCAAAAGCATCAATATTCCAGAACCCATCATCTCAAATAGTATGCACCTGCCGGCATGTTGTTTAGGAAAAGACTCCTTGCTGAAGTAATATTATCCATTCATACTATAACCTGCATTAATTTCTTAGAAGTGGTGCATAATTTAGGATAAGATACTGCTGCTGGATTGATGCAGCCCTGATGGAGCGCCTCTTGCTAAAGTCATTCCCTCATGTTAAATGGGTAAGTAGTAGATAGGGGAAGCCAGTGTAGTATCAAACTGACGGCCACAGCCCAGCACCTCCCTTTGTTTTCAATAAGATCTTGAAAAAGAGTTTCAGCTAAGATTTTTTGTTATAAAACACCAGCAATTGGCCTCCTATTCGTCCACCTATGTTGCATACCAACAGCCTGTTATCTGTCTTTTTTATATTTTAACAATGTCCTGGTTCCAGGTTTGGAAGGGGAACTCTGGAGATACAATGAATAGAAAATAAAGGAGTAGTAAAGGACCAAATGGTTGGTCCATTGTTACTAAAGCAAAATGACAAAGAGAGACATTCAAGCTTTTTGACTAAGCTAAACTCTAACTAGAGTTGACCAAAAGAAACATGAGCAATTGTCCTGACCAAGGAAATGCTTTCATCTGTGATTCTCTTAAGAAAAACAAACTGCAAAATCATTTACCACCGGATTTTGTAATTCTCTGTACATTATACGAAGCACATATTGTTGAATAATGGTGTGTTACATAAATAAATTCATTAACAGGTCTTATTTCCCGTTAGTAGCAGAAACCCATAGGCAGATCATTTCCAGAGCAGTGTCTGGATAGATTTGAGAGGATGTGCCCAACAGCTCTTCTTGCAGTTAATGTATGTGTTTAGGGAAGATTGGGAGGGTAATTTTGGGGAGCAAAAAAGATTGAACTAAGAGGGTGTTACAAAAAAAAAGATTGCATGTTGATTGAGAAAACTTAATTTAGTTACTATTGCAAATACTGGGGAATAAGGATTAAAATGGTCAAACTAGCAGATTGATTGGATTATTTGACCTATTCAATACTGGCATTATCACTTTACAGATGCAACTTGAAAACGAGGAAAAAAGAACATTAACGTTCAAAAATACCGACCCAAAAGAAATAAGTGTTCAGGGTGTATTCAGAGCTCACTTTCAAGGGATGGTGGGTACTTACTTAATGAAATGGAGCCATTATTTTACCATTTCAGAAAATATCATCCCTCCACTTTCTCCTTTAGAAATGGGAATATTTGACGCTAATCTCACACCTCCATTACAAAGTTCCTTTCATACACTAAACTATAGGGAAATTTAAAGCTTTTAATGGTGTTAAGAAAGCAGCATTACATTCTTGTGAATTTCTTAGTAAGGGCTTAAATTGTTTGTGCTATTGGACTACCCAGGTCTTTAGGTCTTCTTTCATTCCCTATAGATGCAAGGACTATCTCAAAGGGAAACAATTATCAAGGGACTTTTTTTTACAAGTGAAACTTATCTTTTTAGTATTTTTATTGAGCTATCTTCACCTACCTACCATGCAATCCATCCAACATATAAAATCAAGGATTCATGATATCATCTCACAGTTGAGGATTCATCGCCATGATCATTCTTAGAGCATTTGCATTATCCCAGAAAACAAAATTAAAAGAAAAAAGAAAACCCCAAACAAACCATACCCCTTACCCCTCCATGTTATTGACCACTGGTATTGCAATCTACCCAGTTTCAAGACTTACAATAGGATAGGTTAACTAAAATAAGGCAGTATCGACATATATATAATATAGAACAAAACAAAACATCCCAGAGTAGATCCATACAAACACAGGAAACTGACTTGTTTTGTGATATAGTTATACAATCATTGTCAAAGAACAGGGCTACTGGATTACTGTTCAATTCCTCAGGTATTTCCTCTATAGTGAGTCAGTAGTCACAGTCATTTGTTAAATCCTAATTTCTCAGTTACACCCCTTTCCACTCATTTGACCTTCTCTCAGTCCTCAGTGCTGTCTGGGCAATGGCCATTTTAGCATCTTCGTGCTGGAAAGGGGCACTGAACTTCTGAAATCGAGGATGGACTGGCTGTCATTCTTGGAGAATCCAGACAGTACCTCAGGTTTTCAGGCTTATCTGGCTTATGATCACTCTGGAGACTTAAGTTTCTGAGAAAATAAACTTTCTGAGAAAAACCTTTACAGAGACTTAGAGCTCAGGGCATTCCCTAGGGCATTCACGAAAACTGTGGTAGGGGCATGGCATACTGTGGTGGTTCGAAATACATGGCTGAAACTTGCATAAGGGTAACCTCCAGAATGACCTCTCAACTCTGAAATCACTTAGCCACTGATCTTTATTTTATTTCATTTCTTTTCTTCCTATTGGTCACTCTGAAATGCCATGATGCAGGGTCAGGCTCATCCCTGGGAGTCTTGTCCTCCAATGCCAGGGAGACTTATACCCCTGGGAATCATGCCCTTTTATGTAGGGGTGAAGTGTAATGAGTTTATTTTCAGAGTTGGCTTGAAAAGAGAGGTCACATCTGAGCAACTAAAGAAAGTCTCTGGGGTGACTCTTAGGCATAATTACATGCAGGCCTAGCTTCACCACTGCAGAAATAAGTTTCATAAGGATGAGCCTCAAGACTGAGGGCTTCATTTATTAAACTGTGAGTCCTTAATGCCTGACCGACTATCAGGATTTCCCCAGGTGGGGAAGTTTAATAGATCCACATTTTTTCCCAATCCTTCAAGGGGACTTTGTAAATACTTTTTATTTTCTGCCCAAAATAGCGTGGAAGGAATCGGATACAAAGTAATAAGACCAGTACAGAATAAGATCTGACTCCCAGTCTAGGTTCCATGTAATTAGGTTCTCTAAATAAACTGTAGCATGCTACAGAAAAATTAAATTTTGAACAAAATAAACATCTCTTCCCTTGGTCTACCACAGAGGTAGGAGTTTTAAATTACAGACAACATCATCCTTTATTCTGATTTACCTTAGTCCTAACCAGATCCATTACTACATACACCTAACTGGAGTTTATTTCTTTTTCAGCTTCTTTAACAACTGTTCTATGGAGTAATGCTGACTCTCAGAGCTGCAGAACTCTAACTCTGAGTCTCAGGTGTCCCACAGATGCCCAGTGTTCCAGGGAGACCAGGTTATACACAAAGAGTACTTTACCTTGGAATTCAGACCTAACAACTAAAACTTAAGAATAGATATGATGACAGTAAAAGCTTCCAATCTAAGAAACTTTAAAATGAGACTTATTTGAATATTCTATACTTGTTAATCAATGATTGCCCAATCTCTGTCCACTTTCTATCCCCTGATTGTCCGGGACTTCTCGCTCAGCTTCTGGTCCCCGGCCGGCGGAGGGAACAGGAGGGAGAGAGAGACAGACGCAGACAAACCGACTTGAATGGCAGACACAAATCCAAAGCACACGGCAGTTGTGAGCACAGACCTTTACTGGAGCTAAGCTTGCATTCTCTGTAACAGGTTCCGCGCGGGCTAGAATACCCCACGGGGGAGCAACCTCTATGCGGCCGTCAGGTACGGCTCCCTGCGGGTCGTCTCCACCCACCCTGTCCGGGTAACCTCTTATATACTGTGCCCAAACCCAATAGGTTAGTGCCACGTATACAGAGGTGATTGGAAGATAGGGTTGGTGGGCGCGTGCGTCATACGCGGAAACAGGATGCGGGCGCCATCTTGACTCACTCGATAGGCGGGGGGAACTCTAGAGCAGGCCGCAGCGTGTCCACTAGGCCAGACCCGGGAGGCGGCTCTCCACATCTCCCCCTTTTTTATTCATTTTGACCCAGTGTCTCCATTGATGAGTGAGCTCCCGTGGGCCACTCAGGCCCACTACATGTTTTGGTGCTTTGGGGAGTCTGGACTAGGCTTGCTAGGCACCAACCAGAATGCCACCTCATATAGAGACCGAAGAGCCCGTGAGCTGGAAACCACGTGACTCTCCCTGCAGTGCTTCGCCTCGCAACTGGGTTAGGAGGGGGGCAGGAGAGCGGCAACCAGGGTCGAAAGTGTCACTAGGCATCTGTGCAATGGCTGGAGCCTAGTCTGGCCAGGACCGTTACTCCGCCATAGAGATTATCCTGAGACTAAAATTATGACTCCTGGCGCTGCCTTTTATACCCGGGACGTGGCCATGGGCTTTGCGGCAGACCTTGCCTTCGAGCGTCCCACCTTGAGTGGCTGGGATGGGTCATACAGTGAGGGGAAGGACTGGGTAGCGGGACGGTCGTTGCCAGGAGCATCAGGGGCGAGTGACATAGCCAACATGGTAGTGACACGTAATTGCTGCTGTGTCTGGAGCAAGCGTTCTAACAAACATTTAACAGTGACTAAACCCACTAATAGTCCCACCGCTACGAGAATCCAAGTAGTCAAATTGGGTCAAGAGAACCAAGAGGTGACTCGGTTCCACAGACTTTGTACAGTCTCGCCCAGTTTGGAAAGGTCGAAGGCAACGGGGGTTAACTTGATCTTCCCAAGCACTTTAAGGTCTGATTCCACCTGTTGGGAGAGTGGGGGGTATTAAAACTGGTCCCCCTTCTAAACAATCGAAGGGTGATCGGCGTTTTCGTTGCCATCTCGTCAGTCGCCGCCGTCATCAGCAGAGTTGGAGGCCTGATCTGATGGTTCAGGTTGAAGGCTTGTTGGTGTAAGCGGGTCCGTTGTCTGTTTTTAATATTTTCGGCTTACCCCAAGCTGCCCAAGCGGCAAGGCAGTGTGCAATTACTTGGTGGACTCTTTCTCCTGATTCGGCAGAGGCAAATAAAACTTGAGAACAAGTATCCACTGACACATGCAGGTATTTAACTTTACCATACTCTGAGTGATGGGTGACATCCATTTGCCAAATGTCTCCCGGGATGAGACCTTTAGGGTTAACCCCAACTGAAGGGACTGCTCTTTGTTCTACACAATTTCCGCACGCTCGGACTATATCTCTAGCTGTCGCACGTGGTATATTAAACCGCCTAGCTAGGGTACCTGCATTGATGTGAAATCTGTCATGGAATTCTCGGGCTTGCTGATATGGTGTCAGCGCAGGGAAGATGTGCGGCTGTCGAGTGGCTACATCTACTATGTGATTTCCTTGTGCCATGGGGCCAGGCAGGCCTGTATGCGCTCTAATGTGAGTTATGTAGAAAGGATGTTGTCTGGCACATATTGTCTCTTGAAGTTTGATAAAGAATGGTCTTACTGAGGAGGAATATTTTATAATGCCCACCGTCTCTAAAATATTTACAGAATTTACGACATAAATCGAATCAGATATAATATTTAGGGGATCGGTAATTTCTTTCAGGACTGTAATAATGACCTGTAATTCTACCCATTGAGGTCTCTGTGGTTGGAAGAACACAGTTTTAGGAGAACCTCCTTCTACGCAATATGCTCCTGAACCGGAGCTGGAACCGTCCGTGTACACGGTGAGGGCGTTCACTAGTGGCTTGGGTGAAGTCACTCTAGGAAAGATTACTGGGTGTCGGGTAACGAATTGCAAGAGGGGATCTTTTGGGTATTGGTTGTCAATACTTCCTAAAAAGGTACACCGGAGAATGGCCCATTGATCTATACATCCAGTAAGTGTCTCAAGTTGCTGGGAAGAGTAAGGTACTCTGAGGTTTTTAGGTTGTTGGCCAAAATGTTGTACGGCCCTTTTTATGGCTTCTAAGGCCAACTCTGCAATCGCCGTAGGATAATGCTCTAAACTCTTCTTAGGAGAAACTCCGGGGTGGACCCAGAGTAATGGTCCCTGTTGCCACAGCACCGCCGTGGGCTGTAGCTCTGTTGGCAGTAAGCAGGCCTCAAAGGGCTCATGGGGGTTTATTCTTTTTAAAGCAGCGCTACTGAGTGCCTGTTCTACTTGATATAGTGCTTGCCTCGCTTCGGGAGTGAGGTGCCGGGGCGAAGTTATGTTCGAATCCCCTTTTAGCAAGTCAAATAAAGGCGCTAATTTGGCATTAGGTAATTTCAGGTACGGGCGAATCCAATTGATATCTCCCATGAGTTTTTGCAAGTCATTGAGGGTATGTATGTTGTCTAGCCTAAGAGACACCTTTCGGGGGGATACATGAGTAGGTGTAATTTTTGCCCCCAGGAAGGTGGTAATCTCTGCTATCTGGACTTTTTCAGGGGCTACTTCTAGGTTGGCTTTTCTAAGTGTAAGGATTAAATGTGACAGAGCTGTCTTAAGGAGATCTGTGTCTTTATGAGTCAGCAAAATGTCATCCATATAATGAAGGATTTTTACTTGGGGGAAGTGCTGCCGGGTATCGGCCAGTTTTGCAGCAACATACAACTGGCACATGGTAGGGCTGTTAGTCATGCCCTGGGGCAGGACTGTCCACTCGAAGCGGTGACAGGGCTTCTCTTGATTTAGAGAGGGCACAGTAAAAGCAAATTTTGGGGTATCCTCAGGGTGAAGTGGAATGGAAAAGAAGCAGTCCTTGAGATCCAAGATGACAATAGGCCAATGTTTTGGTAGAGCTGAGAGGAGGGGCAGCCCAATCTGAACAGGTCCTAAGGGCTCCATGCAGTTATTAATAGCCCTTAAGTCATGTAACAGTCTCCATTTACCTGATTTCTTTTTTATGACAAATACGGGGGTGTTCCAAGGTGATGTGGAAGGAATGATGTGGCCCTTTTTTAGTTGTGCTGACACAAGAGTGTGTAACGCTGAGAGTTTTTCCTTTGGTAAGGGCCACTGAGGCACCCAAACCGGGGTTTCGGTTTTCCACCTTAGTCTTATAGGTGTGGATGGGAATCTCCCCTCAGTGGCCCCTAGGAAAAACCCAGGCCTCGTTTATCAGAATTGGAGACAGCCTGTATAGGTGTTGTGCGCCCCTGCAATGAGGCTCCTAAGCCTTTGCCAGGGACATATCCCATTCCTTTTAACAGATGCTTAGAAGTTGGAGAACAGTTACTGGTCAAAGTAACGTCCATCTGGGCTAGAATGTCTCTTCCCCATAAGGACACGGGCAGGGCTAACACATAAGGCTGAAAGCTACCTTGATGTCCTTCTTCATCTGCCCAATGAAGGGCAGTTGCACTCAGCATGGGTGCTGAGACCTGGCCTATTCCTCTAATGGTGTCCTCCGCCTTGCACGTCGGCCAGGCGGAGGGCCATTCTTGTTGTCTTATAATCGACCGATCGGCCCCGGTATCTAGCAGGCCCAGGAAGGGTCTGCCTTGTACCTTAATAGTCAACATGGGTCGAGACTCCAGAGACATATGGAGGCCCTCAAAAACTTCTCCAGTAGACCCAAATCCCTTATCTCCTCTTTGTCTGGCTTTACTCGGAAAGAGCGGATGTAAGCTGGGCAAGAGCAGGAGCTGTGCCAGCTTATCACCCTCTGCAATGACCAGAGTACCTTGCTGAGATTGTACCATAATCTGGACATAACCTGTGAAATCTGAGTCTACAATACCTGGTATAACTGTTAATCCTTTCAAGGCTGTGGATGCTCTCCCTAATAGGAGCCCCACAGTACCTGTTGGTAAGGGCCCTTTAAAGGAGGTCCCCACCAATTGGGCTCCCATGGAGGGGGTCAGTACAAGCCTGGAGGTGGCACAGAGGTCCAGTCCTGCTGATCCGGGGGATGCACGAACGTGGACGGGTGTTGTGTCGTCGTATGGCAAGCAAGGGGGCCCACCGGAAGGGCGGACCCCCTCTGCCCGTTTTTTGGAACCTGCTCAGGACGGCCAGAAATGCGCTTGCCCTGCGCATCGAAGGCTGATCTACAGTCTTCTGCGCGATGGGGTCCCTTGCGGCAACGGCCACATAGTCTGGTCATCGCATGCGGCCTATCATATTGTTGAGTGGTGGGTGGTTGGTCTTTATTGGGACAGTTTCTCTTAATGTGTCCCGACCGGCCACAGTGATAACATCCCTTAGGTCTTATTCCTAAGTCTTTGGTTTTCTTTGTATTTACTTGTAAGGAGCTGGCTAGCATGGCAGCTAGACCTGCAGCAGTTAACGGGCTGCCAGCGTCTCTACAGAGACGAACCCACTCCGTCATGCTCTTTCCCTTGTTTTGTACCAGGATAGCTTTACACTCTTTATTGCATTGTTCAAATATCATTTGTTTGACTACGGTCTCTGCTACTCCTGGGTCTGAGAAAATTCTCTCAGCCGCAGTTTGCATTCTGGCTACAAAATCCACGAATGGTTCAGTGGGGCCCTGGTGTATGCTACTGAGTGAAGCTTGAGCCTTTCCCTGGCCTGCCAACTTTTTCCAGGCGCCTATGAAACAGCGGAAAATCTGTCCATAGACTTCTTGAGGGAACCCTGTTTGATTCTGGGAATGGGCACCTTTCCCCAATAGCATATCTGCATTCCACCCGCCACGTCTCCCCGCTGCGTTTTTTGCGGCTTGTTCCTCAGCCAACTCCTCAAACCATGCTTTCCAATCTATGTATCGGCCTGGTGGCAAAGAAGCACGGGCCAACTGATATATATCTGCGGGTGTGTGATTCAGGGCGGAAAGGTTTTCAACCATATTCAATGTAAAAGGGGCATTGGGGCCATACTGATGGACGGCCTGCCTCAACTCCTTTAAGACTTTGTAATCATATGACTCATACTGATTATTACCTTGGGGATTGATAATAACCGGGTACATTTCTGAAGCTGGTTCTGGCTTAAGCGGTTGGTAACCGCCCAGCACACCGAAAGGTCTAAAGGTTGAAAAAGGAATCCAATTCCAGAAATGCCTCCCTCTATTGTTTGATGACGTGGGACCCTGAGGGCCTGCGTACGCAGGCGGGGGGGCACAGCTGTAACTGCCCCTCCCTAGACCAGCCTGTAGGGGGTTCCGGGTCTCGCAAAGGAGGGCCACTGTAATTACCTGATTCGGCCACCAGAGGGAGCCCGTGGTGAGGGTTTTTGGCGAGATCACCAAAACCATTCACCGGAAACCGCCGCGCCCCTGCAGCAGGCGCTGGCGGGGCGGAAGGCTGCGTGGGTGAGACAGGGGGCCTCCCCCAATCGATCAGCGGAGGCGCGTCTGCACCCTCGGTCTCATCACCATCTGACTCTAAGTCAGAGGTGTCTGAACTAGTGCTTGACTCTGGCGGCTTACAAGTGGGCGGCTCATTTTCACAGGAGCCGTCCGCTAAAAGGGTCTTTAAGGGAGCTAACAAAGGTGAACTTCCTGACTGCCCCATGCTTGCAGTCGGCACTGGACCTTAACCAATCGGGGAGCTCTCCCGACTCACTGGGGCTACCTGAACGCCCACAGCCCTTAACTCTCACGTAATAGGAAGCACTTACCCTCTCACGTTGATCAGGCGCGGAGGTTCCGCCGTGAACCCGAGAAGCACGTCCTCACCAGCTCGGGGAGAGGCAGCAGAAGAAGGGTCCCCGTACGGGCCACCACTTGTCCGGAACTTCTCGCTCAGCTTCTGGTCCCCGGCCGGCGGAGGGAACAGGAGGGAGAGAGAGACAGACGCAGACAAACCGACTTGAATGGCAGACACAAATCCAAAGCACACGGCAGTTGTGAGCACAGACCTTTACTGGAGCTAAGCTTGCATTCTCTGTAACAGGTTCCGCGCGGGCTAGAATACCCCACGGGGGAGCAACCTCTATGCGGCCGTCAGGTACGGCTCCCTGCGGGTCGTCTCCACCCACCCTGTCCGGGTAACCTCTTATATACTGTGCCCAAACCCAATAGGTTAGTGCCACGTATACAGAGGTGATTGGAAGATAGGGTTGGTGGGCGCGTGCGTCATACGCGGAGGCAGGATGCGGGCACCATCTTGACTCACTCGATGGGCGGGGGGAACTCTAGAGCAGGCCGCAGCGTGTCCACTAGGCCAGACCCGGGAGGCGGCTCTCCACACCTGATAACCTTGAATTCAATTCTCAGAATTTGCTCAGTATAGCTAGTCTACATTAGTGAGAACATACATTATTTGCCCATTTTTTTCTGACTTACTTAACTCAACATAATGTGTTCCAGGTTCATTCTCCTCGTTGCTTGCCTTATGACATCATAACTTTCTGTAGCCACTCATTATTCTGTCATATGCATGCACCATGTGTTGCCTTCCATTCAACACCAAGGGACTTTCTGAAAGGTGTAGAGGAAGGCAAATAATATAATCAATAATTTCATCTCAGACATATTACTGAAATTTACAAATGAGAATCAAGGCAAATAATTCCTCTTAAGAGTATCAGAAGATTGACTGAACACATTTTTACCTGGAGTCACAAATAATTTGACTTATTTTTCTTCCGTACTTGAAAACAGTAAATTGCATATGAGAGGAAAATATAAAAAATACAAACTCTTTAAACTATTAAGCTTTAATCCTTCTCTAATTGCTCAATGCGTTGCTTAAATGCTGGAGATACAACAACAGCAACAAAAATGAAGAGGCAGAGTTTCTTCGTCAAATGTTCACACACAAAATCACCCAAGCATTGGCATGACTTACAAAGAAGATTGTCAAAATCAGCAAATCATACCTGACAAATGTAGTGCATACTGCTGAAATGATGATGAGAATGTAAGCTTGATTTGAACAGGACAATGACAGGAGCAGATAGAGATTTAGTTGTTTCTTAAACAAGTAATAGAAATTGAGAACAGCGAGTCCTTAAATTGAAGAAAGACAGTCATGCTTGTGAAGAGAAAAGAGATGCTAATTTGTAAGTAATATAAAGGAACTTTCAACTTTCCACTCAGGTGGGACACCTGACACTCAGAGTTAGAGTTCTGCAGCTCTGAGAGTCAGCATTACTCCATAGAACAGTTGTTAAAGAAGCTGAAAAAGAAATAAAACTCCAGTTAGGTGTATGTAGTAATGGATCTGGTTAGGACTAAGGTAAATCAGAATAAAGGATGATGTTGGCTGTAATTTGAACAGCAAAGTTACTTGAGCTAATAAACAAATTCAGCAAGGTGGAAGGATATAAAATCAATGCGCAAAAATCAGTAACATTTCTATACACGAGCAATGAGTTAGCTGAGGAGTCAGTTATGGAAAAAATTCCATTCAAAATAGTAAGTAAAAGAATCAAATACTTAGGAATGAATTTAACTAGGAATGTAAAGGACTTGAACACAGAAAACTACGTAACATTGTTAAAAGAAATCAAAAGAGATCTAAATAGGTGGAAAGACACTCCCTACTCATGGATAGGAGGGCTAAATGGAGTTAAGATGTCAATTCCCCCCAAATTGATCTACAGATTCAACAGTGCCAATCAAAATTCCAACAACCTACTTTGAAGATTTGGAAAAGCTGACTACCAAATTCCTCTGGAAGGGAAAGAGACCCCGAATAACTAAAAGCATACTAAAAAAAGAATGAAGTGGGATGATTAACACTCCTCGACTTTAAAATCTATTCTAAAGCCACAGTGGTCAGAATAGCATGGTACTGGCACAAAAATAGAGACATTAACCAATGGAATTGAATTGAGAGTGCAGAAATCAACCACCAAATCTATGGACAACTGATTTTTGACAAGGCCCTGAAATTGGGTGTGGAAGAACTGGATAACAATAGCCAAGAGAATGAAAGAGGACCCCTATCTTACATGCTACATAAAAATTAAGTCAAAGTGGATCAAACATCTAAATATAAGAACTAACACCATAAAATAGAAGAAAATGTAGGAAAACATCTTTAAGATCTAGTAATAGGAGGTAGCTTCCTAAGCTTTATACCCAAAGCACAAGCAACAAAAGAAAAACTAGATAAATGGAATTCCTCAAAATCAAAGGCTTCTGCACCTCAAAAGACTTTGTCAAAAAGCTGAAGAGGCAGCCAAGTCAATGGGAGAAAATATTTGGAAGTCACAAATCAGACAAAGGTTTGATTTCCTGTATATGCAAAGAAATCATACAACTCAACAACAAAAGAATGAGCAATCCAGTAATAAGATGGGCTAGAGATACGAATAAGCACTTTTCTGAAGAGCAAACTACAGATGGCTCAAAAGCACAGGAAGAGATGCTCATTTTCACTGGCTATAAGGGAAATGCAGATCAAGACTACAGTGAGATACCACCATAAGAATGGCTGCCATTAAACAATCAGGAAACTGGAAATGCTGGAGAGGATGTGGAGAACCTGGGACACATATGCACTGCTAGTGGGAATGTATAATGGTGCAGACACTACAGAAGACTGTTTAGTGGTTCCTTAGGAAGCTAAATATCAAACTGCCCTATGACCCATCAATAGCACTATTTGGTATATACCCAGAAGACCTGAAAGCAATGACACAAAAAGACATTTGCACACTGATGTTCATAGCAGCATTATTCACAATCGCCAAAAGATGGAAAGAAACCAAATGCCCATCAACAGATGAGTGGATCAACAAAAGATGGTATACACATATATTGGAATATTATGCAGCAGTAAGACAAAATGACGTCCTGAAGCACATGACAAAATGAATGAGCTGTGAGGACATAATGCTGAGTGAAATTAGCCAGACACAGAAGGATAGATACTGTATGTTCTAGTTTGCTAGCTGCTGGAATGCAATATACCAGAAACAGAATGGCTTTTAAAAAGCGGAATCTAATAAGTTGCTAGTTTACAGTTCTAAGACCAAGAAAATGTCCCAGTTACAACAAGTCTATAGAAATGTCCAATCAAAGGCATCCAGGGAATGATACCTTGGTCAAGAAGGCCAATGAAGTTCAGGGTCTCTCCCTCAAGTAGAAGGGCACATGGCGAACACAGTCAGAATTTCTCTCATTTGGAAAGGCACGTGATGAACACGGTCAGGGTTCCTGTCTCATCTGGAAGGGCACATGGCGAACAGAGTCAGAATTTCTCTCATTTGGAAAGGCACATGATGAACACGGTCAGGGTTCCTCTCTCATCTGGAAGGGCACATGGCAAACACGGGGTCATCCACCAGCTTTCTCTCCTGGCTTCCTGCTTCATGAAGCTCCCAGGAGGCGTTTTCCTTCTTCATCTCCAAAGGTCGCTGGCAGATGGACTCTGCTTTTTGTGGCTATGTCGTTCTGTTCTGCTCTCTCTGAATCTCACATTCTCCAAAATGTTTCCTTTTTTATAGGACTCCAGAAGCTTATCAAGACCCACCCAAATGGGTGGAGGCATGTCGTCACCTAATCCAGCTTAACAACCAGTCATGATTAAATCACATCTCCAAGGAGATGATCTGATTACAGTTTCAAACATACAGTATTGAATAGGGATTATTCTGCCTTTATGAAATGGGATTTTGATTAAGACATAGCTTTTCTAGGGGACATACATCCTTTCAAACCAGCACACTATATGATTCCACTTTTATGACCAGCATAAAGGTATAATCAGAGACTTATACAGGGGATTTAGAGATACATAGAAGCTAGAGATGGGTGAACCATTAGCCAATGAGGTTGAACTCCAATGCAAGGGAGTAGATAGAAGTGAAGGTGATTCTCTAGTGGATTTAGAAGTAATATTATCATATTGAAGATGAACAAGAGTGAAAGGGGCTGTATAGACCTACGGGTCCCACTGATTCACACTAGAAATACGAATGAGCTCTTGTAAGAATTATTTAAAAGATATGATTCTTATATAAAGAGTGTTTTATATAAAACAGGTACAGGGGGAAACTGTTATTGCATGCTATGAACTATGTTGAAAGGAAACTATCAGCACTACCACAGCAACAGCAGAGGTAAATAATGGAGTGAGGGACAAGAGTTAAGAGGAGGTTTAGATCTCCTATTTGGTGAGAGTGTGTTTTTTGTTTTTCTCTCTCTTGGGAACAATAAAATTATCTAAAATTGAGAATGTTGATGGACTGTGGACTTTGGACCCTCGACATGATGCCCGATGAATGCAGATGACTGAAGGAGGCACGGACGGAGAAGTAGAATGGCGAATGATGGTGTGTACTTATGAAACAAGGCTGTGCTGTTACAAAAAGGAACATTGTCGTGAGACATGCAATGATGTGAATGAACATGTGGGATATTTGGTGAGACAAAACAAACCAGAATATGATCACCTTTAGAAAATGCTCATAAGAAAACAGGGGCCTAAATTGTCAGCTTTTAGAGCAGACACATTAAGTCCAGAGTGGTGATTATTATTTCTGGATTTTGAGATGCTGTTTTATATATATAACCTGATGTTTAGAGATAAGAATGAAGCCGAATAGGTTGGGGTTAAAGTAATTCAGGGCCATAGGGGTAAGGAAGACAGTGTCTATATTTTAGAACCACACATACTCTTTGAGAACAATGGAAGAAAGGTTTATTTGATCTGTAACTGAAATTTTCTGTAGTGCATAATTTAATTCAACCTATCTGTATAGCTCATTTGAACAACTGAAACACAGAGAGCACAGAATGAGAAAGAGGTCCTTTAATCCTGTATAGATTATTGTAATGCCTAGAAACATCCTAGAGTGTATTAACCAGATAATCAAAACCTATTGGCAAAGTCCCCTGAGGGAGGGTAGAAAGGCTATGGCGCTATTAAATCTTACCATCAGGGAATTCCTTGATACTGTGTCAATTTTTAGGGACACCCAAATCAATAGGCCATGCCCTTGGTCATGAGGCTTACTCTTGTGTAGCTTATGTGGGTAGCATAGAAGCTTAAACTACCTATAGGCATGCCTAAGAGTTACTTCTGGAGGACCTCTGTTGTTCCTCAGATGTGGCCTCAGTCTGTGTAAGCTCAGCTCTCCAAGTGAAATAATTGTCATGTCCCCTCCCCGCCACATGGGACATGACATCCAGGGGTGAAAGTCTCCCTGATGATGTGGGAGAGGACTCTCAGGGATGAATTCAGACCTGGCACCATGAGATCAACAATTCCATCCTGACCAAATGGGGGAAAAGAAATGTAATTAATAGAGTATCAGTGGCAGAGAGAGTTCAAGTAGAGTTGAGAGGCTACTCTGGAGGTTGCTCTTATGCATGCTTCAGGTAGACCTTGGTACCTATCATAACCTGCCAACCCCCAACCAAGACCATTCCAGCCAATCCTAAAGAACACCTAGGGCAATTTATAAGATTCCACAAGGGTTACAGGCACTTAGAGTAACTTGACAGAAACCTACAACCTCTAGATGGGTCCCTGCTCCAGATAAGTCCTGAAACCTAGCCCAGCCTCTCTAGAGTATTAAATAGTTCCATTTCCCTATCCCATATTAATGACAGACCCTTCCAATATCAAAAATTTAGAATTTCCATAGCCTAAACAATCCCAATGAGAGGTATGGAAAGATAAAAGTTGATGGTGGAATTATACATAGAAGATAGGACTTAACCAATGAGCATGAATGCTGAATCATTAAATTGATATCTCTTTTAGTCTCCGGTGTTTTAGAGCAGCTAGAAGTAAAAACCTAAAATTGTGAAATCATAACCCATGTCAAAGTCTGAAATATGTTCTAAAATTAATTGTGGTACTGTGCTTGGAAATTTATAGCTTTTTGTATATGTGTTATTGTTCACTTAAAAAGAAGGAAAAAAATAGTCAATTGTGATGATAAAAAAGTATTTAATCCCTCTAGCCTCGTATATTCTGGAGCAGCTAGAAGAGAAGATATGAGAGAATCTTATGGTAGCCCCTAACAAACTCTGGGATCTATCTTGAAACCACTTTTTGAAGAGTGCTTTGAAAACTATTGCTTTTTTATTTCTTTGCTTTGTATATATGTTATACTATACAATAAAAAAAGTTAAAAAGAAAAGTCAATGAATGAAATTGAAAGAAAGTCTTAGGTATTCCCTTTCTCATGCAAGAGAATGAACCATTGGGACAGTCTGTATGTATTTCTGATGGACAAACCTAGGAGAAAGCCACTGAAGGCCCACCTTCTCTAGTTTTGGAATCAGATGAGCAGTTATCTCTTTCAACCCTAGCCCGATAACATTCCTTTCAGTGCTTGAACTGTAGACCATGGGGCAGCTGGAAGACAGCAATGTCTTCACTTTTAGGAAAGGCAGCAATGTCAGACATCCTGAGGTCTTGTTTCTACTCATAACTAATATTAATAGGGTCATCAAACTGGAGCAAATCTCTCCACCTGTCTTAACTCTCTATCATTTGTATAGTAGTAGAATCTCTGATCTCTAAAAGTCTCTCAAGTTCTAAATTCTAAAGATCTTGGTAGAGTAATTCTGAATCGAGTAGAATAGTTCTAACACTAACTATAATTAGTTACAAGTTCTCAAGTTCTGAAACTCTAAAAAGTTCTAAGTTCCAAAGTAAAGACTCTGCAGATAATGATGTAGCTGTCACATCACCACTAATGGGCAAATCTGCAGTCATGTTAAAGAGAAATGACTCCATCTCCTGGTTCTAAAACAGACTGAAGCCTCACAGGGACACAGACATGTCGCCAGTGATCTTCATTTTAGTCACCTCCCCCCTCCCCCATACCCATTCAGTGACTCACTTCTGGATGCACATCGTGGTCTGATTCATTCTGTTATCCAAAAAAAAAATCAGATGAAGTGATGAAGGGAGCTTAGCATAGTAACAAAGAATTGTCCCACATGCGTATCCATAAGCTGTGTAATGCAAAATACAATTTTTAAAAAAAGAAAAATTAAAAATGCATGTTCTTTCTAGTCTATGTATTCCGTTCCTCTTAACAAGGCTGCAGTAACGCCTAACTCTATATCTGATGGGAAAGTTCTAGGTCTGAGTAAAATGGAGTAAGCATACTCTACCCCACGTATTCCCCTGAATAAAGCTGTAACATCTGAATGGAAAGCACAGGAAAGCTATCTAAAATACCTAAAATGTAAATAGTAGCAGGTAAATCGGTGGAGACTAAAATAGCAACAAACAGGTGGTAAATTTACCAATTATTTTCCTTCCAGTCTTCCCAGACTTGGGTGCAATTTCAGAAATATACAGCAGAGCACAAAAACTAAAGCCCCATATTTCTGGTTAGAAAACAAAAGTAAAAGCCCGCCCACCCCCCACCCCCACCACACACACGAAGCTGGAAAGTGCAGAGCAGATAAAAGAGAGGGGAGGGCACAGGAAAGTGACTCACAAAGTTGTTCATAATTCCTAGGCTAACCCCCCAAGCTGTGCTCACATGGATCTGATCCCAATTAGCTTACTGAAGAATTTAATCTAACAGATTGAGCACGGCCCAAGTGCCAAACTGGCTACTGTGTTCTTCATGAAACAGATCTGAATAACACTACACAGTCAAAAAAATATCTTAACTGACAATGGAGCCACAGCTGATGCAAAGTGAGTTGGAACTTACAACACCATCCTTATAACATAATATTCAAAATGTCCCAGATATATTCAGAAACGGTTTGGCTTTTAGAGAGTCACAGAAATCTCAATTTGCATGGAAAAAGACATTTACAGGTGCCAATGCCAACATGACATGATGAAATGATCTGATAAACATTTTAAGGAGGCTAATAATAAAAATGTGCGATTGAAATAAATGGAAAAATGAAATAATCCTTAAAAACACAGATGTTTAAATGGAACTGAATGGAAAAATTAGAACTAAAAAATGCAACATCCAAAATGTAAATGATGGAGAAAAGAATTGGTAAAATAAAAATAGATCAAACAGAAGTGATCTAATCTGAAAAACAGAGAAAGTAGGGGAGATATGAACAGTCATAAGAACCTGTGGGGCAATAATGAAGGGGCTAACATTCCTGCCATTACAGTCCTAGAAAGACAAAAGAAAAAGTGTATTGCCAAAAAAAAATATGAAGAACTAATTGCTGAAAATTTTCTAAACTATTTGTGTGTGTGTGTGTGTGTATATGTGTGTATGCATGTATGCATGTATGTATGTACATTCATAGCTTCAAGAAGCTCAATGAAACTGGAAAAGGGTAAACCCAAAGAAATCCACTCTCAGACAAATCAAAATCAAACTGCTGAAACCTAGAAACAAAGCAAAAAAACTTGAAAATGGTCAAAGGAATATCATGTATCACTGACTAGGCAAAAGTCATTCAGATGACTGGATTTTTCATTAGAAACCAAGGAGGACAGATGAAAGTGGCACAGCATTTTTAATGTGTTGCCAGAAAAGAACAGTTAAAACATATTTCTTTCTTTTTTTTGAAAGCAGAACCGAAGTTTATTGAGCTTGTTTTTCAATAAACTCTTAGTTTAGCACTAAGCTGACTCATTCTAATCTGTATTTTTTGACTTTTCTTTTTCATGAAAAATAACATATATACAAAAAAGAAATAAAGTTCAAAGCACAACACATTAATTAGTTGTAGAACAGATTTCAGAGTTTGAGATGGGTTACAGTTCCAAAATTTTAGCTCTTTACTTATAGCTGCTCTAAGATACTGGAGACAAAAAGAAATATCAGTTTAATGATTCGGCAGTCGCATTCATTTGTAAAACCCTATCTTCTCTGTATAACTCCACCATCACCTTTGATCTTTCTATTCCAGTCTTTAGGGATATTTGGGCTATGCACATTCTAACTTTCCATGTTGGAAGGTGCTGTCAGTAACATGGGGTAGGGAGATGGAACTAGCTGATGCTCTGGAAAGCCTGGGCCTTCTGGGTTTCAGGACTTATCTGGTCCAGTGACCTATTTGGAGGTTGTACGTTTCTGGAAAGTTACTCCAGTGCATGGAACCTTTGTAGAATCCCACATATCGCCCTAGGTGTTCTTTAGGATTGGCTGGAATGGTTTTGGTTGTAAAACAGATTTCTATACCTCGCAGAAACAATCTTCAGGAATAGAAGTGAAGTAAAACATCCTCCAATGGGGAAAACTGAGATAATTCTTGGAAGCAGATCTACTGTATAAAAATTGCTAAAGAAAGTTTTTTAGACAGAAGGAAATTAGCAGAAGGAAGAGCAACAAGGCAAACGTGTAAATATATCATTCTCTTCTTGAGATTTAAAAAATATTTCACATGGTTAAAAGTAAAAATAATAAAATCGTCTATTGGGTTTATAAATGTATGTGGATGCAGTATCTAAAACAACTCTACCATAAAAGGGGAAGGATAAAGGAACAATAAATAAATCATTTTTTGATTTTTACAAAAAGAAGAGTAAAGAGAAAAAAATGAAAAGAGTGAGTAAAAAATTTTAATAATGAAATTAAAGAGATAAATCCAAGCATGGCAATAATTACATTAACTTTAAGTGGTTTACACTTAGTAATAAAAACCCAGAGGTTGATAGAATTGATTAGACAATAAACACAACTAAGATATAAACTGTATGCAACAAACTCAGTTTTAATGTTGAAGGCAGGAAAAAAGGAAAATGAGAAGAAATATACCATGCAAACACTAATCAAAGGGGAGCTGAATAGAGCTCAGAAATGAACCCGCAGTATTACAGACTAATGATTTTTTTTTTTGCTTGGGCAGACACTGGGAATGAACCCAGGTCTCAAGCATGGCAGGTGAGAACTCTGCCACTGAGCCTCAGTCCCATCACCCTAGACTATCGATTTTTGACAAAGATTCAAAGCAATTCCACAAGCATTTGTAACAGCTTATTGGAACAAGTGGACATCCACATGGAAAAAAATCTTCCAACTGAATGTCACACTTACTTACAAAAATTAACTCAAAACAATTCATAAATATAAATATAAAATGTAAAACCGCAAAACTTTTAGCATAAAACAAATAGAAAATATTTTTATCTTGGATTAGCAAAGAGTTCTTAGGAGTGATACTAAAAGCACAATGTATAAGGGAAAAATTATTCAATTGGATTTAACCCAATTAAAATGTTTTGTTCTGGGAGAGGGACTGTTAAAAGTATTAAAAGCTGTTACAGGCTGGGATAGAGTATTTGCAAATCATATCAGTATTACATAATACTCAAAACTGCAAGAATTAGGCAAAATTTTTAAATGGGCAAAAATCTTAGATATTTTATGAAGAGGATATATTGATGGCAAATAATCTCATGAATGAATGCTCAACATCATTAAATGTCAGGAAAGTGAAAACCCTGATGAAATGCTACAACCCACCTACTAGAATATCTAAAATACAATATTGACACTACCAAGTGCTGATGAAGTTGCAGAGCAACTGGAACTTTCATATATTGTTCTCAGAATACCAACTGGTACATCACTCTGGAAAATGGTTTGGCAATTTCTTATAAAGTTAAACACACACCCTACGACCCTGTAATCTCATTCCAGGATACACGCTCTAGAGAAATGAGATATTTCCATAGAAAACAGTGTTCCAACAGCAGCTTTCCAAAGCTAGCAAAAACTGAAAGCAGCCTAATATCCCTTAGCTGATGAACAGATAAGCAAACTGAGGTCACCCAGACAAATGAATTCTATTCAGCAAAAATAAAGAATAAGCTATTGATAACCGTAAAATCTTGTATAAGTCACAAATGCATAAGGCAGATTGAAAGAAGGAAATTTGAAAATCAGCCAAGTTACTTCATGATTTCATTTATATGAAGCACTCAAAAAGTGAAAGCTATAGTGATGGAAACAGATCAGTGGTTGCTAGGGTCTAGGGTTGTGGGGTGGTGAGTGTGTTAATAAAGAGGTAGCACAAGGGAATTTGGGGGTGATGGAACTATTTTATACCCTGATTTAGGTGGTAATTACATAAATCTATACATGTATAAATTTCATATAACTATTCACTAAAATTTTATTTTATGACAATTTAGAAAGCAAAAGTTACAAAAATGAAGAAAATATGATTATTATATTTGTAGATTCTTTGCTCTTATTTGAAAAGTTGCTAGCAGAAATGATCAAATTATTTATTCTTTTATATGCCCAGAACATCATATTTTCAGGACCATCAGGACATGAAAAACAGAAGTAATGACCTAGAAAATTCAAGACTGGATATATTAGGGGACTATTTGTTAACCTTAATTATCTTAATTCTCTTCTTTGCTTTGTCTGAGTGGGAAGCAGTGAAACTGCTATTTGATTGTTGAAGTACCTGCTAAAATAAAGGAGTGGCATGATCAATGAAATCAAACAGTATGAGTAATGAGAGAAGAGTCTACTGTAACTGGAGAGTTTATTGACTCAATTCACCAGTTGTTAAAGTCATGACAAATTATGTGGCTTGATCCATTTGTAAATTTATTGCTGTCACTCAGAACTGAGTCACAGAAATGAGGTAGAACCCAGGGATGACACCATCTCCATCTTTGCACAGGACAATTTAAGATTTCAGACTCGTAGACTTGTTAAACAGATCTCTCATTGGAGTTGTCATCATCCACCCAAGACTTAGAGCTCAATCTGGTAGGGATGACAAAGAAACCCCTAGGAAATTGACCCCTCAGAGGCCCAACCCAGACATAAACACACTAAACTTTTTAATGACCCAGTTCCACAGTGCGCAGTTTGTTAGCAAAAGCTTAATGAGCACTTCTGTTCCCAGGGACCCCTGTCTCAAGGGCACAATAAATTTGAATTGATTATTTTCATGGGATTTGTTCCTTCAGTCTTAAAATAATGATTATTGAGACTTATCTATCTAATTTGGAATAAGCTGTGCTGAGTACCAACTCATGTTACTAAAATTGAACATTTCAGCCCCTCTTCCAACTTGTTCCTTCTCCATTCAGAAATGCAAATCACGCTTCTGGGATTAAATTTAGGTTTTTCTCTCTCAATTATTTCTCACTTCCAATCAAATCCCAAATGCTGGGAATTCTATTATCCTAATATCTACAAAATATGCTTCCTCTTCTTCATCAAAACTCTAATTTCCTTAATTAAATTCTCATTACTTCTCACTTGGATCATTGAAATGCTTTTAATCCTTTTCCTGTCTAGGACATACTTTGAATTAAAGCAAATGATCTGCCTAAAACGTATCCTAATTGTTTTAGTTTCCGTGCCTGCTCAAGCAAATACCATGAAATGGGAGCTTAATAGCTCACAGATTTGAAGTTAGGAAAAAGTCTAAACCAAAGCCTCATCAAGGCGATGCTTTCTCTCCCAAGACTCTGGTGTTCTGGGGCAGGATGTTGCAATCCTTGGTCTTTAGTTTGTCACATGGCAAAGCACATGACAGCATCCCCCAGGTTCTCCCTTCTCTTTCAGTTCCATGGATGTTCAGTTTCTGGCTGCTCCCTCTGTGGCTTTCTTTCTCTGTGCCTGAATTTCATTCTCTTATAAAGGACCCCAGTAATAGGATTAAGACCCATTCTGATTGGGGTGGCCACACCTTAACTGAAGTAACCTCATCAAAAAGTTGTACTTCAACGGATCCACACCCATAGGAAGGGGTTAAGTTTAAGAGTATGATTTATGGAGTACATACACTTCCAAACCATCATATGAGTGATGTCACTTTCTTTCCTAAATACATTTATTTCCTCTCCATGTCGGAGAAGATACTAAGTTTCCCAGCTTACTATTAAGAGAGGATGTTTAACGAACTGCCTCTTGCCTGTGCTTCCATGTTTGTCCATGATCCTTTCACTATTCCACTTTAAGGATCCTATACCAAAGCATATCAAACTAATGAACTTGAAATATTATCACCTCTTTGTCTTTGCATACACTTTTTGTTCTTTATTGTAGCACCTTCATCCCATTCTTTCACTTTCTAAATTATTTATCCTTCAAGACTCAAAACAGTCATCTCTTTTGGGAAATTTGAATTTCAATAACCAAATCAACGGCCCACATCATTTGTCTCCTAGCACATTGTCAAAGTCAGTTTACATTGTACTTTCCTTTAAGTCTTTCATATATGCATCTCCGTTGTCATAGGTATTCAGTAAATATTTGCTGAATGAATAAGGAAAAAATGAACGAAATGACCTATGATTAATGAGGTTATAACTAATTATTACTCATTATCAATATCACTAACTGCTTTCTCAAACCAGAGTTTGGAGCATTAGATATATTATCATATAAATATTTGTAATAAATCACATACTTTTGTACTATAAAATTATAGATTATAAGCTTATTATTAATAAACATATTTTTCAAATGAGCTGTTATTTATCCATCACTGTGTCAAGTATTCTTGGAGAAAAAAAATATTAGAAAATGTCATAGTCTCTTACCTTAAGACTTTCTAATTTATCTAAATTCTTAATTATTTTAAATGGTGTATGAGTTCATCTCTGCAGATCCTGTGTTACCAAAAGATTGTTCCATATGCAAATTCCCACTAGAATCAGATATTTTTTCTTCATCTGAAATTATCCTGAGGTTGTATCCATCAGCCTTGTGCTCGGTGGCTGTAGCCCATATTTGGAGCTCTGTTTTCTCCATGCTCCCCCAAAAGTCAAGAGGGTAGAAGAATCTGCCAGAGGTGGAAGAGATTGACTTCCTTTTGAAAGGGATCTAGAGTTGTAGAATGACTGATGGGGATCGATGGAAATAGATAGGGTCATGCTACCATGTACTGATTACCTTTGATGTGAGAAGAGAGAACCAGATAACTTTAGTATTGGAAAGATTGTCATAGGCCTTCAAGGAATTCTCAAATTTTTCAAAGCATGGACTACAGCCATGCTGTAATATAAAGCAAGTATGTACTGGAGGTAGATACCCAGGTTTTGGTTACATGCCTGCCTTAGAAATAGCCACTATGTTTTTGTATTTAAAATTAAATCTTGGAGACTAATTTCCAGGGACCCTTATTCACACGTCTTGAGAGCAAGATTAATATGGGTTTGCCTCATCAGGGAAGGAGTTGTGAAGGCGAAGAAAGTCATGTCATTTGGGGCCTGGTAAGACTGATTGGCAGAGGGGGAGACAAGAGGACTGAGGACAGCACAGACTCGCCGCTCCCCCTTCTCTTACTCACTCCCACCCACTGCACCTGGTTCTGGAAAAAACCAGCACTGCCTCACCCCGCAGAAATAGACATAACCTCTACGCCAACACTGGCTGGCATTTGGTTTCTCATATTCTGCTACAAAGGATTTTGGCAGAAATTTTCTTAGTTTATTGTCTTAAAAATGAATGGACAAAATTATTTGAGTGTTTCAGTCCAAGAAGTTAATAAATGGAGTCCTATCAATGGACACACATCTGCCTCACTATCTTCTATCCTTCTTCCATCTCATGCTCTTAGACTTCAGTCTCTGGGACCTGACTCAGAAGAGTTTGTCAGCAGCAGTCCAAGCAATAGGAAATTCAGCCTCTATAACACACCTCCTTAGCCTCACTTTTATTAGCTGAAGAATGTTACTAGTGTTTACTTCTCAGAGTTATTATAGAGAATTATAATATGTAAAGGGGTGAGCACAGTGCCATACTAAGCGTTCAATAAATTCTACCTGTTATTGTTATGACCTTATTAGCTGAAATGTTATTAAATTTTCAGAAATATGGGTTGTATATGATCATTATCATAAATACCCTTGTAATGCCAATCACCTCAAAAGAAAGCACGTTTGCACCTTTAGAGACAGTTTGTCATAGAGCTTTGGGGTAAAGGCTTCTATAAATATATATGAATGGTACTGAAACTAGAAACTGGAGGAGTGCTTCCCCATGTATCTTCCCAAAAAGGATTAAATCAGCAGCAAGAAAGAAAGACACAATTGAAAGATACTTTTCTCTCATTGTTAAGAAGTGCATTGTCATTCTGGTCCAGTATACTGTTCTCTTCTGAAGTTGGTGAAGTGAGTCAGCATCTTCACGTCTACTCAACTATGGGGTACCAAGGAGGTCCAAAGGGTTACCCTGAAAGGGTGGATGCAAGACCCCAGATCACAGTGCATTTCAAGGCAAATGCAAACATGGTTTATCTGCTGATCCCAGGTGAATATTCCTCCAGTGAAGTTTTACTTTTCTAGTGTCTTTGTACCCAAGACTTAGGACCATTTGCAGTCAATTCTACTCTGCCTGCTACTGCCAGAAACAAACTCTGTTTAAGACTGAAATATGTATTTCTATATATTTTTTCTTTTCTTTCTGCTTTTCAAAAATACTTTTACATATTGTCAGAATCTGCAGTCTCATGTTCTAGCTGAAATCTTTGAACAAATCTTTTCTTACTTACCTTACCTCATTTAACCTCTGCTACAACCTGAAAAATAAAGATTATCCCCATTTTATAGATGAAAATGCTTGGCTCCAAGAGCTAACTAATGGGATGATAAATAAGTTCCAAACCCAGACATGAATAATATCATCTCTCATGCTTGATCAATAGCATCCCTCAAATCCAGTAAAGTTGGCCCTACAATCTGTGGGAGGTTACTTGAATGATGTGCGGAATTGGGTTTAGAGATATCTAAGACAATGATTTCCAAAGACTATTATCATCAATAACACCTAGAAAGTTTTTGTAAAACAAAGATGTGTGGACTCCACCTGGAGATTCTGGTTTGAGAGGACAAAGAAGTTCTTGAAAATCTGTACCTTAAGTGTCAAATATTCCCCCTCACAAGGCTGGCAAGGAGCTGCAGCTTATCTCCCCGTAACAACAACCCTCATCCACGGCCAGCGTAATTGATGGAGAAACCACAGCCTGTGTGCTGGAGCAGTCCCAATTCCTCCCAAGGACAGCAAAGACGCCCAAGGGCTCCTTATTGGCCTTTGAACCTCTCACCTGTAACCAAGCCCCACTACCTATCCAAAAATGCCATTTCTCCGTACCCTAATTCCCCACAAATCATAAAATAGCCCACAAGCAATACTAACCCCTCCTTGTCCCACATAAGACAGTGTATATAA
The DNA here is from genome assembly GCF_023851605.1 of Tamandua tetradactyla. Taxonomy (NCBI): domain Eukaryota; kingdom Metazoa; phylum Chordata; class Mammalia; order Pilosa; family Myrmecophagidae; genus Tamandua; species Tamandua tetradactyla. The sequence goes on along the minus strand of NC_135346.1, from coordinate 62,054,930 downwards.
TGCTGTACAACTCTCCCAGAGGTGGGCTGAAGTCTACTCTTCAGACCCCTTCTGCTGAGAGAACTTCTCAATAAACTTCCCGCCTGCAATCATCAGTCTCCACATCCCAGCATGTGCTGTCTCTCCTGACAGCAAGGGATTCTGATATACAACCAAGTGTTCTAGTTTGCTAGCTGCCAGAATGCAATATACCAGAATGGAAATGGCTTTTAAAAAGGGAATTTAATAAGTTGCTAGTTTACAGTTCTAAGGCCGAGATAATGTCCCAATAAAAACAAGTCTATATAAATGTCCAATTTAAGGAATCCAGGGAAAGATACCTTGGTTCAAGAAAGCTGACGACGTTCAATGTTTCTCTCTCAGCTGGAAGGGCACATGGTGAACATGGTGGCATCTGCTGGCTTTCACGTGGCTCTACCAAAAGGGACTCTCTCCAGAATGTTTCCTCTTTTAAAGGATTCCAGCAAGCAACTCCACCTTCAGTGGGTGGAGACACACCTCCATGGAAATCATCTAATCAAAACTTACCACCCACAACCGGGTGGGTCACATCCTCATGGAAACAATCAAAATGCTCCTACCCAGCAATACTGAATAAGGATCAAAAGGCATGGCTTTTCTGGGGTCCACCACAGATTCAGACCGACACACCAAGTTTTAGAAATGTTTCTCTTAGGAACTTCTAATTCCAAAATACATTGATTTTATAAGATTGTCTACCAAAGTGTTTTGGGGGGTGGGTTAATTAATCTGAATAATGGACAGCTCTCCTTGAATAGGAATATTTACAGCTGGTTAAAGTAATATGTTAAGGAGACAAAAGTTAATTCCATCTCAATGAATGTCATTTGTTTTTTTCTTTCCAAAGGCTTGTACTTCTAAATCTAGCCAGCCATCTTGTAAACTTTTGGGCTAAAAGGGTCAAGTAGAGTGGGCAAATGATTCTGAGCAAATTCAGTAGAGTGGGCAAATGACTCTGAGCAAATTCTTCCTTCTTTTTTTCCTTCCTTAAAAAAAATAACTCAAAAAACACTCCTCATCCACAGAGAACCAATCTACGTCTAGGACAGGGTGCTATGATTTTACTGATGTTAACTCATCCCTCTCAGGGAAACAACTACAATCATAAAGGAATTTTGAGAGGAGACAACCTGTGTTGCCTCACTTTTTATTTGACATTTGGTAAAATTGCCTTCCGAATTCGCAATGGCTTTGTGTGCTTTGATCTAGTTCTACAGTGTTCTGCCATTATGGAAATAGCCCAAATGTGGGCAAAATGCAAAGTAAAGCAGTGAAACCCTAAAGATGATATTTAAGGAAGGCAATTCACATCCAAACGGCAGAAGATGAGGTCATACTCAAAAGCATTGTGTTGGTCTGGGTTCACTCTTTCCAGTTATTGACGTATACAATATGTGTATATTGTATATGTATATTGACATATACAATATGTACGTACAATATGTATATATATGCATATACAATATGTATATTGACATACACAACCTCAGGAAATCATCTCTATTATCCCAGTGTTCCCTTATTTTAGGTTCCCTCCACTCCTCTCTCCCTCCTCAGAAGCTTTTGCATTGCCCGTTTCACGTCCTTGTTCCTCAGTGTGTAGATGAGGGGATTGATACTGGGAGTGACAATGGTGTGGAAGAGAGTGAGAAACTTGCCCTGATCTTGAGAGTAGCTGTTGGCTGGCTGCAAGTACATGTAGATGATGGTTCCATAGAAGAGGGAGACCACCATTAGGTGAGAAGAACAAGTGTTGAAAGCCTTTTTGCATCCTGCTGCTGACTTGACCCTCAACACAGCAGCAGCAATCATGCCATAGGAGATAAGGATGAGAGAGAGGGGTACCAGGAGAAGGGCAACCCCCAAGGCAAAGGCAAAAGCTTCCACCAATGTGGTGTCTTTGGAAGATATGGCAATGAGAGCGGGCATCTCACAGAGAAAATGGTCCACCCTGTGATGTCCACAACAGGAGAGATGCATCGTCTGGGGACACATGACAAAGGAGTTTAGGAAACCGCAGCACCAGGACACAGCCATCAACTGAAGGCAAAGACGTGGGTGCATGACCACTGTGTAGTGAAGGGGCCGGCAGACGGCCACATAGTGGTCATAGGACATGACGGCCAGGAGGACACACTCAGTTGAACCCAACACCATGTAGATGTAGAGTTGAGCCACACATCCATGATAGGTGATAGACTTCTCTGGACCCCAAAGATTCCATAGAAGCTGGGGAACAATGCTGGTTGTAAAGCAGAGGTCCAAAAAAGAGAGGTTCCCGAGAAAGAAGTACATGGGTGTGTGGAGCCTGGCATCCGTGATTGACAAGAGGATGATCGCAGAGTTGCCCACCAGTGTCATGATGTAGAAGACCAAGATGAAAGCAAAAAGAATTATCTCCAGGTGGGGCCGATCAGAAAAACCCACCAGGATAAATGCCTATAGGTAGCTGTCATTATCCCTTCCCATAATCATCACCAAGGACTATAGAGAAACAAAAGAGACATTGGGTAAGCAAGCAAAATGAAGCATATCCAGTGCTCTCCAATTTCTGTTTACATGTCTGTGACGTTAAAAAACCATTTACCCTTTCATTACTTTCTTTCACAAACCATTTGTTCTAGTTTGCTAGCTGCTGGAATGCAATATACCAGAAACAGAATGACTTTTAAAAAGGGGAATTTAATGAGTTGCTAGTTTACAGTTCTAAGGCCGAGAAAATGTCCCGATTAAAACAAGTCTAAAGAAATGTCCAATCAAAGGCATCTAGGGAAAGATACCTTGGTTCAAGAAGGCCGATGAAATTCAGGGTTTCTCTCTCAAGTGAGAAGGCACAAGGCGAACACAGTCAGGGCTTCTCTCTGAGCTGGAAGGGCACATGGCAAACACGGCGTCATCCGCTAGCTTTCTCTCCTGGCTTCCTGTTTCATGAAGCTCCCCGGGAGGCATCTTCCTTCTTCATCTCCAAAGGTCGCTGGCTGGTGGACTCTCTGCTTTGTAGTGTTGCTCTCTCTGAATCTCCGAAATGTTTCCTCTTTTATAGGACTTCAGAAACTAATCAAGACCCACTCAGATGGGTGGAGACATGTCATCCCCTAATCCAGTTTAACAACTGTTCTTAACTAAATCTCATCAACCAGGGAGATGATCCCATCACAGTCCCAAATACACAGCATTGAATAGAGACTATTCTACCTTTAAGAAATGGGATCCATATTAAAACATGGCTTTTCTTAGGGGGCATACTTCCTTTCAAACCAACACACCATTATTGACGCCTTTTGTATGCAAAGCAGTGTGCCTGTGGCCTCTGAAAGATAGAGGATGAATGAACTGTGGAGCAGCCCTCCATAGTGAATAATGAATGTAAATAATGACAAAGAAGGAGAAAGAAAAGATGCTTTTAAAAAGGATATGTTGGGGATGCAAGGGTGGTTCAGTGGTAGAATTCTTACCTGCCATGTGGGAGACCCGGGTTTGAGTCCCTGTCCATGCACTTCCCAAAAAAGCAAACAAAAATTCAACAAATGGTGCTGCAATAACAGGATACTCACATGGAAAAATAATGAAATGTGACCTGCCATACAGCATACAAAAAAAACAAAGAAAAAATAATATGTTAAAAGGCGGGGAATTTTGCAAATTTTCTCCAGTTGATAAGGGAATCCCCCGTAGAGGGTTTGACCCTGGGGGTTGGGTGTGAGAATTGTCTTTTGTTGTTTTTCAAATATGAAGTAAGAATTTCACATGTGTAAGATTGAGCAAAATATATTACAAGAAATCTAATACGCAAAGGCATGTATGAACAAATTTATTGGTGATGCATAGGTAATCCTGAAATTCAATAACTTTGACCTTAGAAGAAATATATGATTGGTTCTATGTTTTAAAGAAATAGGTTTGACAATTAAAGTCTATGTAGCTTGAGATCCAGTTTATCTCTCTATATTCCGGTTTTAATTTGTGCAAAATGGAAAGGAGGCTGGATATCCTCCGAGTCTCCATCTCGCTTCCATCAATGACTGATGGCCTTGCATACATATCCCCCTGAGCCCTTTCAGCTCTGCACAGTCTCCATACTTGCAAAGTCCAAGACAAGGGCTTTGATGGGGATGCTTTTATATAATGGAAATGCCCACCTAAGTTTGTATCAGCTGTGGTAATAGCAAATAACATCTGGGCAATTCACAAGAGATAAGCAGTAGGAACAAGAGGATGGAAAGGTTCTTGCAAGATGTGTGTCTCCATGTGGTTACTATCACAACCTGCCATGCCTGACAGTGGAGAAGTTAGAAATTTTATCCAGGTGGAGTTATAGGTGGGACTCCAGACACAGGGCCATCAGAGGAGTCACAAAAGGGGGAGTACTTGCCAGGGAGACGTCCCCATACACACTTTAATGGTAGTGATTATGTGGAATTACCTACACTCCCATATACTTAGGCCCATTACACTTTCACCAATATTCAGAGATCTACAGAGACTCCCATGAATGGTCATGAGAAGCTGCAAAAATTGTCCATAAATAGATCCTGACTCTTTAGCCAAAATTGCAAATGCATCATTAGTTGTCTATTTAAAATGGATGGTTTTCCAATGTTTTATTATCTTATTCCAAGATGTTCCAATGCTCAACCTTATGTCTATTAACCAGAGATGACACATCTCCATTTTAGTCAACAGGCATTTCAAGTGTAAACCATTGACTGTTTTATCATATCTTCTTATACATATCTTTAGTTCAGAATCATGAAATTACGCAGGATAAAACTGCTGAAGATGTTTTAACACCTGTAGTAGTTTAACTACCACATAACACTAAAAATGCACAATAATTTTGAAAAATTTGTCGTAAAGAAATAAAATTGCATTAATGCATTCAGCTTGATTTTCTGAACAAAGGTTGTTCTCAAACCTGCACAAATCCATAAATCAGAACAAGCTGAAAAACTTGATGCTAACTGAATAAGATTTACCAATGCCATCTAACAGAGCTATTTTTGTCCAGCTCAGGTACACAGGGCATCCTAAAGAATGATTACCCCTCCCACATTTACAATACTATAAATATTTCACACAGAGTTTGTATGTATGGTTTCAGACCATTCTCACAACAGCGCTGCGAGGTGGGCAGACCAAGCATTATGATCTCCATGTTAGAGACGAGCACCAGCAATGGTAGAGAGGGCAAAAGAATAGCCAGTGCTTGTGCATGACAGCTTAATATCAGAGCAAGTTCCATAAACACAGACCTACCTGAGGGCTACAAGTTCCTTTTCACTTTGCTCCTATCTTTTTTGTCTTAATCCATCATTATGACAAATTTCCAGGGAGAAAGTTGTGATCCTTTGCAGCATTGCCAAGGGCGGCTTGTATTAACTGATTTATCACCTTCTCGAAACAGAGCACAGAAGTTTGCTTTACAAATTGACTAATGAGCATGTAATGAGAGTGAATCCAGGGCCAGGGATGATGACTAGGGATGCCGCTTGGATTGGCCCAGCTAGGAACAGGGAAGCAGGTAGAACACAATCTACTTGCTTAAGTTCCACTTTATTAGCATTTGGTGCTCTGGGTTGTTTCTAAAAGGCATGCAGTGGTTCCATTCCAAAATGCAGTATCAAAGTGGGAGCTAGAATTGGGAAACCCTTACTCTGATCCTCTAACAAATACGAAAAGGAAGTATCACAAAAATTATTATATACCCAGACACACACAAGGGACTAAAGATATAGAAGTCAGACTAACTCCATGGCAAAGCTGGTGGCATGACCCTCACCCTTGTACTTCTCAGAGAGTAGATGAGCTAAGATTCTGTCAGCTCTCCTTACTTCAGCTCCAGATATCAACTTCCTAGGAGTTTTCTCAGTGACAAGACACCTAATTCTGCTCCATTTTAGTTTCTGAATCTTGCAAAGGAAATTCCAATGAAAACTCTGATGGAGGATTGAGCACAAAGATAATTTGTGCCTCATTGAAATCAAGGGAAATGAAACTAAGTGGCAGAACTTGAAACAGAAATAATTAACTGTGGGTAGAAGCTATCAGGATTACCCAGAGGCGGCATCCCATCTGTGGCTGAGTGAGAGGAGAGGCATGGCACCACATTGCAAATTGACTTGCTTTATTCCACAGCCATGTATACAGGTACTCCATAATGAAGAAGATTGCAAGCCATCCCCAGGGAAACAGAGAAAACACTTAGTTCTCAGAACTTGATGAATATAGTGTTGTTTCGGTAGTATATTCTAAGGGGACAGGAAAATAAGCCTATCACCCAGGGAATTCAGAATAGCCTGGCAAGCTGAGGAAAACTGACATCAGTTTGTTTACTGAGGTAAACCTCAGGGAAAGGTGTTCTCACCATGGTCCCCAAGCCCCAATATGAAGAGTCCTCATCAGGGTGGGATTAGGGAAATTCCAAAGATGGGACTCATGCTTTCTTGAAGGGAGAATCAATTTCTGGACTTTATATAAAAATGAAAATGGTGGGGCACAAGGGTAGTTCAGTGGTAGAATTCTTGCCTGCCATGCAGGAGACCCGGGTTCGAATCCTGGCCCAGGCACTTTCCAAACAAAGAAACCAATAAAAACAAAAGCAACAACAAAAAAATGAACAAATCATGCTGCAATAATAGGATACTCATATGGGAAAAGAATTAAATGTGAGCCCACCACACAGCATACAAAAAAAGGGAATGGAGGGAGGGAGGGAGGGAGGAAGGAAGGAAGGAAGGAAGGAAGGAAGGAAGGAAGGAAGGAAGGAACGAAGGAAGGAACGAAGGAAGGAAGGAACGAAGGAAGGAACGAAGGAAGGAACGAAGGAACGAAGGAAGGAAATGGACCAATTTCTTCATTTATGCTGAAGACTCATAAAGTTAAAACCATGAAATTGTGGGGAACCAAGGGACCCAAAAGAATTAGCTCTAGTGTCACAAATTCTCACCCTCCAATGTGAGAAAGAATGGGGAAATGGAATGCAGACATAGGAAACTCTTGGGTCTGCCAATGATTGCCAGGTTGAGAAATCAAGGAAACTTTGCTTTTTCTTTCTATCCCACCCAGTCCTTTGTGACCTCCCTACTCTCAAGGTGAAAACTAAGGAGGCTGTTACTCAGCCAGTACAGCCTAGTACAGGCAGGTCTGTTGTTCATGTCTCCTCCCCCATATTAGCTGCTCATGTGTCTTCACAGAAACCAAGGCTGTCTTGTCTCATCTCCTGCTGGAGATCTCCTTAGTGGAGGAACTAGATGGGAATGCCAGTCTTCCATATGGCCAGCAAAAATAATCTGGTTACAATATTTTACTAACATTTTACGCAGGCATTAGCATTACCACTTGCATTCAGCTGAGTCAGAATTATTTAAGAAGTAACAGAAAACAGAATATATTCCACTTTTTTCAGATCCCAACTGTTCACACTTTTTTTGATCAAAGAAATAAATTATGTTATGAACACACAATGGAATATTATCTTACTATGATGTGTATGAACCTGAAAAAAAACATTATGCTAAGTACGCATATTGAATGATTCCATTTATACAAAATGTCCAGAATAGGCAATCCATAAAGACAGAAAGCAGATGGGTGGCTTCAGGTGCTGGGGGCAGGGGAGAGTGGGTAGTATTTGCTTAATGGGTGTGGAATTAACTTTTGGAGTGATGAAAATGTTTTAAAATTGAATTGAGGTGATGGTTATAAAACATCATGAATGTATTAAATGTCACTAAATTGTTCTGTTAAAATGATTGATTTTGTTATTCAAATTCTAACCCGGTAAAAAAATGAGAAAAAATGTAGTCTTGCATGCAGTTGAGAAATATAATTTCAACTTCTAATTTTACGTATGAGTAAATTAATTTCCAGATGCATTATGACTTACTTAAGATCAAATAGCTAGTAGCAAGTTGCTTTTCAAATTATAACAAATTCTCTCAGAACATCTTATTTCAAAAGACTTTTCATTAAATCACATATAATGCTGAGACTCAATGAGGTTGAAGGTAAATCATAAATAATTTCAAAATATTTTCATTTTAGTCGAAAAATTATAATTTTAAAGTCTTATTTTTTTTAAAAAAAAATAGCATATTTGTTGCACAAGGTCCTGTCTTTTCATGGACTTTGAAAGAGATAGGCCCTCCTAAACAAGGAGAAATTTTTGTACTTGGACCTTTACCTTACACTTTTTTCTTCTAGATTTAGAGTTCTTCTGTAGTTAAGCATTTTCCTTTACTAGAGGGGTGAAGTTCATCAGGTTCACATAGTGGTCTATGACAGAAAAGGAATGCAATATGATGTTCAAGTGCTTAATTATCCTATGCCTAAATTATTTTTTTCTTACCTCAGGACTTACTGAATTTTTAACATATAACTAAGCCTCAAAGAATGGTTATAAAAGAAAAAGAATGTATTTCCTACACTCAGAGGACAAATATTAACAAACATTTCTTTCTCTAAATTTTTTTATTGGAAAAGCAAACAAATACAAAAGCATGTACTAATGGAAGTGAGAGATTAAAAAGCACAACAAGACTTGCAAAGGCTAAATAGCAAAATTGCTGAAGAAGGTCCTGTATTATCAGTAGTGGCTTTAAATGTAAATGGACTAAACTCTCCAGTCAAAAGGCAGAGATTGGCAGAATGGATAAAAAAATCATGACCCAACTATATTTTATCTGCAAGAGACTCACCTTAAATTAAAAGGTACAAGTAGGTTGAGGGCAAAAGGATGGAAAATATATACCATGCAAGAAGTAACCAAAAAGAGAGTTGGGGATGGTTATACTAATATTGAATAAATAGGCTTTAAGTTAAAAACAGCTACAAGGGACAATATAGTCATTATATACTGATAAAGGGATAATTCAATGGAAAGATGAAACAATTATTAACATATATGCACCTAACAGCGGGGTGCCAAAATAGATGAAGCTAATACTGACATATCTGAAGGGGGAAATTAAGAATAGGCGACTTGAACATATCACTTTCAGTAAAGAGGAGAACATAGTCAGAAAATCAATATAGAAGCACAGGATTTGAAGAATAAACTACACCAAGTAGACCTAAAACTTTTTTAGAATACTGCACCCAACAAAAAAAAAAGAACACACGTTCCTCTTGAGCACACATGGATCATTCTCATGGATAGAATATCTGTTAGTCACAAAACAAGACTCGGTAATTTAAAAAAATTGAAATCATATAATACATATTCTCCAACCACAACAGAATGGAGGTATAAATAACAGAGGGAGAAATGGAAAATTCACACATGCGGAAATTAAACTGCATACTCATACACAACCAGTGGGTTTAACAGGAAATCAGAAGTAAAACTAGGTGTGACATCATCAACATGACAATGTACACAGCTCCTGAAAATCTCTCCTCAGAGCTTCAGTGATAAAAAAGAACAATTCTGAATTATTCAGAAATCTGGAGGAGGATATGGGCTGGAGACAGACCCTGCAAGCCCCAAATGGAAAAACTAGAAAACTGTCAGGGAGGAAATTTCCATCCTGGACGAGCCAGTTCTCTCCCCTGGCCCTCACTTCACCTCACAGCACAAGATGGGAAGAGAAATAGCAGCAGGGACCCCTCACAAAAGGAACACAGAATACATCTACTCTCACAGCAGTGGGACCACCTCACCTTTTTTGGAGACCTGGAGGACAGGATGGAGCATTTCAAGGCCAAGGTCAGTGAGAGACAGAGAGTCTGAGACAATGTGGGCAGAAGAGGTGTTTCCAGACCTGGGACCTAAAGTCACCAGCCCCCACCCCTTTGAGCAATGACAGTGAGACCTGATTCCTGCCTGGGAAAAAGCCAAAGACTGGAATAGCTGGGGATGCAACTCTGCCACAAATAAAGTGGAGGACACAGACCCATACTGAGCCAGACTTTGGTCAGCAAAGGGAGGGAACAGGAAACTTGCCTTTTAAGCCAGACCTGGAGAGATACAACCAATGCTCGGAAGGAGATTGAGTTATCTACCACCACCATCCGTTGGGAAGAAAAAGGAAGAGCAAGAGAATTGAAGGTCTTTTTCAGGGACCACCCAGAAATTCTACACCCCTTAGAAATAATTATTAGGTCTAAATGCCTCAACACCAACAGAAAATCATGACTCATACCAGGAAGAATGAAGATATGGCCCCAACCAAAGGGAGAAACGAACACCGCAACACTAATTACAACTAATGAATGATGTTAGAACAGATCTTTTAAACCAACTTAGTGACTTGAAGGAAAATATACAAAAAGACACGAGGGATATAAAGGAGACCCAGTGTGTCCACCCAGAAGGACTCAAAAGGTCGAAAAAACAAATGGCAGAACCTATGGGAATGAAAGGCATTGTAATGGAAATGATGAAAAACAGAATGGAGACATAAAACAGCAGATTTGAAGAAGCAGAAGAAAGGATCAGTGAAGTAGAAGACTGGACATCTGAAATTCTACACACAAAAGAACAGATAGAGAAGAAAATGGAAAAATCTGAGCAGGGTCTCAGGGAACTGAATGATAACAAGAAATACATGAATATACATGTTACGGGTGTCCCAGAATGAAAAGAGAAGGGAAAAGGGAAGAAAGAATAACAGAGGAAATGATTGATGTAAAATTCCCAGCTCTTATGAAGTACGTAAAAGTACAGGTCCAAGTAGCACAGTTTACCCCACAGAATAGATCCAAATAGACCTATGTCAGGATACTTATTAATCATATCGTCAAATGCCAAAGACAAAGTGAGAATTCTGAAAGCAGCAAGAGAATAGTGATCCACCACATACAATAGAAGCTTGATAAAACTAAGTGCAGAATTCTCAGCAGAAACCATGAGGGCAAGAAGGCAGTGGGATGATACATTTAAGATACTGAAACATAAAACTGCCAGCCAAGAACTCTATATCTGGCAAAACTGCCCTTCCAAACTGAGAATTTAAAATATTTACAGATAAACACACGTTGAGAAAGTTCATGAACAGGAGACATGCTGTACAAGAAATACGAAAGGGAGCCCTACACGCAGATAGGAAAAGACGGGAGAGAGAGGTTTGGAGAAAAGCGAGGAAATGGAGATGAGTTGGTATCCAGCTAATATTGTGAAACAGATTTCCTTGAGCTCCAGGAGCTAACAAACAAATCAAAACAAAAACACACCTTTCACCATCATTGCACAGTGGCTCTGCCTTGTCTGCTGCTCTCCTTCAGAGCTTCTCCCTCCTATCAAGAAAGGTTCAAGTGAAGTGCAGAGTTCTGTCTTTTCTGAGCCTGTGTCATATCTAGGGTTTGTGCATGCTAGTAGCCTTAGGAATTCCCTCCCTACTTTACAAAAAGTCAAACGCCCTCCTCCACACTCTATATAATAAACTTTCCCAACTCTTTTTGTGTGTTCTATTTTATATTTTAAAACAGACAATCTTTGCCCCAGGCTGCTTGATGTTTTAGCTGTCCACAAGCTGTTTCAGCCTGTGGTGCAAGTTCTCCAAATTTGAGCAAGCAAAGAGTTTTTTAGTTCAGTTTTCAGGCTGACACTGGATACATTGGCAGACACGCACCCTCATGTGTGTGTAGTGGTTAATCCTGCCCTCACTGGAACAGGGTCAGGGACCCACAGCCACAGGCTGGCTCCGTATAACACTGAGGAATGGATGAACAGGGGTCTTCAAGGATGTCACACGTCTCCTCCTGGTGTTTTGTTTGTTTTTTCTGTTTTTGTTTTGGTACACTATTTTCTTCAATAGAATACCATATTTTATTCCCCTCATTTTTTTCAATTTTATTTAGATATATTCACACAATCACATAAACCATCCAAAGTATACAATCACTGAATCACAACAGCATCGCGTACTTGTGCGTACATACCCATAATCAGTTTAGAACATTTTCACTACTCCAGAACAGAAATAAGAATAAAAAGTAAAACCAAAATCTTTCCATACGCTTTATCCACCCCCATAGTGCTGATGTACTAAATTTATTACCGTTGTTGAAAAAATATTAAAATATTACTGTTACCTATAATCCGTAGTTTGCGATAGGTAAGCTTTCCCATATTCCACTCTATTATTTTTTTAAATGTGCAGAAGTTCATGCAAGAAGTTATTTATATTTGTGGTGTTAATCAGATCAATGTCATGTTAAGGACCTTAAACAACCACTTTCAATCAAAGTCACCTACAATATGACACTATTACTACAATCCCAATAACAAACTACCATCACCTCTATCCATTCCCATACCATTAAATTCAACCTCGTTAACAAGTCTGTACTTTTAGGTAACCACTCCCCTTCCTCTAGCTTTTGTCTATCTCTTGGTACTTAAATTCTACATTTTAAGACTCTGAATTTACATGATCTAGTTAGTGCATATTAGCGAAATCATCAATATCTGTCCTTTGTATCTGGCTTATTCTGCTCTGTGTTATATTCCTATGGTTCATTTATGTTGTCACATGCTTCAGGACCTCACTCCTTCTCACTGCGTCCATTGTATTCCATCGTATGTATATACCACATTGTGTTTATCCACTCATCTTGGATGGTTTCCATCTTTTGGCAAAGGTGAAAAAGGCCACTGTGAACATCAGTGTGCAAATGTCTGTTCATGCCCCTGCTTTCAGATCTTCTGTGTATTATACCAAGTAGAAGAATTGCTGGGTCATAGAGCAAGAATATTTAGTTTTCTGAGGAACTGACAGAAATGGCTGTCAGTTTGTCATTGTCCCACAATGGCTGCACCATTTTACGTTCCCACCAACAGTGACTAGATGTTCCTATTTCCCACAACCTCTTCAACACTTGCAGTTTCCTGTTTCTAATAGTGACCATTCTTATAGGTGTGAAATGACGTCTCATTGTGGTTTGATCTGTATTTCCCTAACAGCTGAAGAAGATGAACATCTTTTCATGTGATTTATAGCCATTTGAATTTCCTCTTTGGAAAAATGTCTATTTGTATCCTTTGCCTTTTTTATAATTCGGTTGTTTGTCCTTTTACTGTTGAGTTGTGGGATTCCTTTATATATACTGGATATCAAACCCTTATCAGATGTATGGCTACCAAATATTCTCTCCCTTTGAGTTGGCTCTCTCTTCATCTTTTTGACAAAGTTAAAAGAGCACAGAAGTGTTCACTCTTGAGAATTACACTTAATCTACTTTTTCTTTCATTGCTGGTACTTTGGGTATAAGATCTAAGAAGCTACCTCCTATTACTAATCTTGAAGATGCTTCCCTAAATTTTCTTCTAGTAGTTTTGTAGTACTGGCTCTTATAGTAGATCTTTCTCACTTTGAGTTAATAGTTGTATAGGGCATGAGGTAGGAGTCCTTTTTCATCCTTTGGCTATGGATATCCATTTCTCCCAGCACCATTTATTGAACACATTACTCTGTCTCAGTTCAGTAAATTTGAGGGCTGTGGTAGTTAGGTTCAGTTGTCAATTTGGTGAGGTGGTGGTGGTGCCTATTTCTATTGCTTTGGACTAGAATAATTAGCTTGGGAAATTCACCTATGGCTGATTACATCTGCAGTCAGCTAAGGGGAGTGCCTTCCACAATGAATGATACTAATTTAATTAGCTAGGGGCTTAAAAGAGGAAGTCAGAAGACAGCTTAGTGTAGCACCGCCCAAGAAGTTCTGTGCCTTCCCATGTAACAGAGAACCTCAGATGAAAACTGCCTACCTTTTGTCTGAAGAACTGTAGTTTATTTAAGTAAATAAATCCTTTTCATTAAAAGCTGATCCATCTCTGGTATGTTGTATTCTGGTAGCTTTAGCAAACTAAATCAGGGGCCTTGTCAAAAACTCAATTGACCATAAATCTGAGAGTCTATTTCTGAGCTCTCAGTTCAATTCCATCAATCAATATATTGATCTTTGTCCAATACTATGCAGTTTCGATCATTATGGCTTTATAATATGCTTTAAAGTCAGGAAGTGTAAGTCCTCACACATTGTTTTTCTTTTTTAGGATGCTTTCGGCTATTCAAATCCCCTTTCCTTCCAAATGAGTTTAATAACTAACTTCAATACATCTGCGAGGTGGGTGGTTGGAATTTCATTGGTATTGCACTGAATCTGCAGATCAATTTGGATAGGATTGACATCTTAATGGCATTTAACCCTCCTATCCATGAATGCAGAATGTCTTTCCACCTAGTTAGGTCTTCTTTGATTTCTTTTAGCAATGTTTTGTAGTTTTCTACATACAACCTTAGTTGTGTGTTCAATCTTCACAACCTTAGTTAAGTTCATCTCTAGATACTTGATTGATTCACTTTGTTGGTATTGTGAATGGCATTTTTTTTCTTCTTGCCTCCTTGGTTAGGTTATTATTCATGTACAGAAACACTACTGATTTTTGTGTGTTTGTCTTGTGTCCCAACACTGTGATGAATCTGTTTTTAAGGTCTAGGAGTTTTGACATAGATTTCTTAGGATTTTCCAAATATGGGATCATGTCATCTGCAAATAATAAGTTTCCGATTATTTGCAGAAAGAGTTTTACTTCTTCATTTCCAATTTGGATGCATTTCCTTTCTTTTACTTGCCTAATTAGAAAAGAAAGTCATCTAGCTATAACTTCTAGCACGATGTTGAATAATAGTGGTGATAGTGGGCATCCTTGTCTCCTGATCTTAGGGGGAAGGCTTTCAGTCTTTCACCATTGGGTATGATACTGGCTTTTTTCATATATGTCCTTTATTATATTGAGGAAGTTTCTTTTGATTCTTAAATTTTGAAGTGTTTTTATCAAGAAAGGATGCTAAAATTTGTTGAATATCAAATCAATCAAGATAATCATGTGATTTTTTTTCCTTTTGATTTGTTAATGTGATTTAATTGATTGATTTATTTGGGTGGAACCACCCTTGCATGCCAGGAATAAAACCCATTTGATCGTGGTGTATAATTCTTTTAATATGCTGTTCGATTCAATTTCCAAATATCTTGAGATTTTTTTGCATCCATATTTATTAGAGAGGCTAGTCTGTAGTTTTCCTTTCTTAAAGTATCTTTATTAGGTTTTGGTATTAGAGTGATGTTTGATTCATAGTATGAGTTAGGTAGTGTTCCTTTTTCTTCAGTTATTTTAAAGAGTTTGAGCAGGAATGGTTTTCTTCTTGGAATGTTTAGTAAATTCCCTGAAGCCATCCAGCCCTAGGCTTTGCTTTGTAGGGAGGTTTTTGATGACTGATTTAATATCTTTACTCGTGTTGGGATTGTTGAGCTCTTCTATTTCTTTTCACGTCAGTATAAGTTGTTCACGTGTTTTAGGCAATTGCCCATTTCATCTAAGTTGTCTAGCTTGTTGGCATACAGTTGTTCATTGTGTCTTCATGATTTTTTTTATTTCTTCGGCGTCCATGTTAATGAGACCCATTTCATTTCTGATTTTATTTATTTCCATCTTCTCTCCTTTTTACTTTTTCATTCTAACTAAGGGCTTTTCAATCTTGCTGATCTCAAAGAACCAATTTTTGTTTTATTGATCCTTTTACTGCTTTTTCCTTCCTCAATTCATTTATTTCCATTTCAATCATTGTTATTTCTTTTCTTTTACTTGCTTTAGGGTTAGTTTGCTGCTCTTTCTGTAGTTTCTTCAGTTGTTCCATTAGGTCTTTGGTTTTAGCTCTTTCTTGCTTTTTAATGGAGGCCTTTAGAGCTATAAATTTCCCTCTCCTTTGCTGCAGCCTATAAATTTTAAAATGTTGTATTTTCATTTTCATTTGAATTCAGATATTTACTGATTTCTTTTGCAATTTCTTCTTTAATTCACTGATTGTTTAAGCATGTATGTTTAACCTCGATATATTTGTGAAAATTCCAGTTCTTCTGTGGTTATTGATTTCCAGCTTCATCTCATTATGATCAGAGATTATGTCTCGTACAATTTCAATATTTTAAAAATAATTAGAACCTGTTTTGTGCTCCAGCGTAGGATCTATCCTGAGAGTCTTCTGTAAGCACTTGAAAAGAGTGTATTTTGATGTTACAGTGATCTATATATGTCTGTTAGGTCTAAATATTTTATCATATTGTTTAGTTTCTATATTTCCATAGCGATCCTCTGTCTGGTTGATCTTTCTACTGAAGAGTGCATTGTGTTGGTCTCCTACAATTATTGTAGAAACATTTATTGCTTCCTTTCATTTTGCCAGCGCTTACCTCATGTACTTTGGAGCTGCTTGATTGGGCGCCTAAACACTTATGATTGTTATTTCTTCTTGATAAATTGCCCTTTTATTGTAATATCCTTCCTTGTCTCTTATGACATCTTTACATTTAAAATCTATTTTGTGGTGGGCAATGATGGCTCAGTGGCAGAGTTCTTGTCTGTCATGCCGGAGACCCAGGTTTGTTGCCCAGGGCCTGCCCATGCAAAAAATAAAAAAAAATTAAAGTCTATTTTGTATGACACTATTGTGCTGGTTTGAAACTGCTATTTACCCCACAAAAACTATATTCTTCTAATCCAATCTGTGGGGGCAAACTTGTTTGTTCGAATCTTTTGATTAGGTTATTTCCATGGAGATGTGACCCATTCAATGGGTGGGTCTTAATCCTTTTACTGGTATCCTCTATAAAGAGAATAAAAGACAGAAAAGGCACAGAGAGCTGAGAGCCAACACTGAGGGCACAGATGTTTGGAAATGATAACCTAAGAGGGAAGACAAATGAAACAAAATAAAGTTTCATTGGCTGAGAGATTTCAAATAGAGCCAAGAGGTCTTTCTAGAACGTATTCTTATGCAGTTTTTGGTATATGGAGTAGCTAGAGGGAAATACCTAAAACTTTTGAACTGTAATCCAATAGCCTCAATTCTTGAAGATGATTGAATAAAAACAGAGTCTTTAATGTGTGAACATGGGAGAGTGAAAACCTTGTGACTGACCCTTCTTTTATCCAGTGTATGGACAGATAAGCAAGAGCATAAACAAACAAGCAAACAATGGGGATGGGGATGGGATGTTTGGGGTGTTCTGTTTTACTGTTAGTTTTTTCTAACACTTATTTTATTGTCTTTTGGAGCAATGAAAATGTTCAAAAAGCAATTGTGATCATGAATGCACAGGTTTATGATGATATTGTGAACCACTGATTATACACTTTATATGAACAAATCTCAATAATCATTGAAGATAAAAAAGAGTGGCTGAGAAGCACTGAAAATAAAAGAGTTGAAACCTAGAGTTTTCCCCAGAGTAAGGAACCACAGATGCTTAGTGAGAAAATCACTGGAATCAGTAGCTGAAAGCAATGAACTGGGAGCAAGGACCAGTAAGTGTCAGCCATGTGCCTTCCCAGATGACACGGCTGGTCCAGATGACACGGCTGGTCCAGATGACAGCAGCCTTTCTTCAAAGTCAAGGTATCTTTCTCTGGATGCCTTAATTTGGACATTTTCATGTCCTTAGAACTGTAAATTTGTAACCTAACAAATCCCCTTTGTAAAAGCCAATTCATTTCTGGAATATTGCATTCCAACCGTGTAAGCAATCCAAGACAACTATTACAGCTAGCCCAGCTTTCTTTTGGTTACAATTGCATAGAATATATTTTTCCATCCTGTCATTTTCAACTTATTCTTATCTTTTGGATCTAAGATGAGTCTCTTGTAAACAGCATGTAGATGGGCCATATTTTTAATCTATTCTGCCTATGTGTCTTTTATTTGGGGCGTTTAATCCCTTAATAAAGTTATTACTTTAAAGGTAGTTCTTGATTCAACCATCTTATCCTTTGACTTTTATTTGTCAAATCTATTTTTTATCTTGCTCTTTTTATCCTTTGAGTTACTTCTTATAATATTCTTAATTCTGGACCCTCTTCCAGGCCACTCTTTCCTGTATTTTTCTTCAGTCAATAGAATTCCCATTTAGTATTTCTTGTATAGCAGGTGTCTTGTTAATAAATTTTCTCAGCATTTATTTATCTGTTAAAATTTTAAACTCCCCCTCAACTTTGGAGCTTTACCCAAGCTTTGCTGGGTAAAGAATTCTTGCCTAGCATTTTTTCGCTTTCAGAATCATAAATATATTGTATCACCAACTTCTTATCTCCAGGGTGCCCAAGAAGCAGTCAGCATTTGGCCTTATGTAGCTTTACTTGTATGTGGGAATTTATTTTTCTGTTGCTATTTTCAAGACTCTCTCCTTCTTTTCAGCATTTGACAGTCTGGTTAGTACGTGTCTTGGAGTGAGTCTATTTGGATTTTTTCTATTTGGAATACGCTGGGTTTCTCTGATTTGCATATTTATGTCTTTTGTAAGGGTTGGTAAGTTTTCCAAATTATTTCCTCAAATATTCTTCCTAGTCTTTGCTCATCTTTTATCCCTCTGGGACAACAATCATTTTTATATTTGTGCACTTGATGTTTCAATAATTTCCTTGAAATCCAATTCAAATTTTTCCATCTTTTTCACCATTTATTGTTTTTACATTCAAATTTAGTTGCTCTGTATACCAGTTCATTTATTCTTTATTCTTCCTCTTCAAATCTGCTGCTGTATGTCTCTAGTATACTTGCAATTTGATCGACAGTGTTTTTCATTTCCATAAGAGCTGCTATTTTTCTATTTATTCTTTGAAATCCTTCTTTATGCTCTTCTAGTGTCTTCTTGATCTCCTTTATCTCTTTAGTCAACTTATTGAAGTTACTTAAGAGATTTGTGTGAACATCTTTGATTAGTTGCTCCAGATTCTGTGTCTCCAGTTTTTTAAATTTGGTTATTTGTCATAATTTCTTGGTGCTTCAAGTGTTTTGTGATTTTTTTGCTGGTTTCTTGGCATTTGATTATCTTGACGAGGTTATTTTGAAAATTGATTTCCCTCGCTCATCTAAGATTTTGTGGTTGCTAGAGCTTGCATTGAATGTTTCCTTTGATGCTTGGGTTGTCAGTAATTCCCACCAAACCAGGGTTGGAGCATCACACGAGAGATGCACCCCTTTTAGGAAGTCTGTTAAGGGCTGGGCAGAGAAGCAGCTTGTCAGGCTGCACTCCCCTATTTTCCCAGCAGATGGCGCTGTTGGGCCATCTCTACTCCACAACCCCAGCTCACCCCAATTGCAGGAGCCCAAGAAGGCAGCAATCCAGTCAAGGCCACGGTTCTCTGTGTGGGCTGGAGCTGTTGACTCCGGGGTGGTGGGTGGGCACTGTGCACCTTGGCTGAGACCCTGCCTGTGGACACAATGTGTCTCATGGTTTTGGGGCTTCACCATGGAAAGACCTCAGGCTGGGGGACTGAGAAGTTCAGCTTCCCCAGCTAGCAGCTGGCCCAGAAATTCTTTGCTTTTCCCTGGCCATCAAGACCTGGGTTTTTTTAGGACACTGCTTTGATAGTCGGGTCATTGCATTTCTCCACGAAAACAGAGCCAGGTTCCCACGCTTGAGGTGCAGAGCAGCTCCAGTGGGCCTGGGATGGGGTCTGGAAGGGCTCTGAAAGCGCTGTAATTCCCCTGCACTTCCTGGTCTGCTCAGCAGGTGGTGCTGTTGGGACTTACTTGTCCCCAGGAGCCCTTTACCTCCTGGAGCCCAGGCACCGTCTCCCTGAGCAGGACTGAAACTGCAGGGCTCCTGTACACTCACTTCCTGCTCACAACCTGGCTCAACGTGGAACTGTGTTCCCCACTTTCCTTGTGGCAGAGGACCCCCCAACTGCCCTAGTGTGCAGCTGTCCCCCAAGCAAGGATCAGGGCGGGGGTGGGCACCAGAACCCAGGGCTGGAAACTGTCTCATCCACGTTTTCTCAGACTTCTTATTCTCGCTGACCTGGATCTTGACGTGTCCTCCCCGCCCCCCAGGTCCCGAACAGCTGATGTGGATATTTCCTGCCTGGCTACTTGCTTCTCATAGGGAGGATTTTGCTATTCCCTCCCTAATCCTCTGTTCTGGAAACTCCTTCTTGCTGCCCTTTGGTACCCTGCCCTCCCTCACAGCTCTACGTCCTGCTCTGGGTCCCTGTGTCTGGATGTAGACGGGATCTGTCCTACTGCCGTGGACGCTGCCACCGTCTGTGTCCCAGGGGGAGGCAGGAGGGACCCGGGTTCTGCTTCTGGGCACTTCCTGAGGAATGTGGGACCAGGTGAGCAGAAGGGAGAAGGTCGGCCTGTCAGGGACAGAAGTTCACTCCCTGAGATGCTTCTTTCTTGGATTCGTGTTGTGGGATCTTTTTCCAGTCTACACCTTCCTCCGGAGTTCTGAACCAGAGAGAATTCCTTGTCTTTTACTGGATCTCCGGGGAGAGGTTTCCAGTAGCTGTTTACATCATCATGTTGATGATGTCACTCTTTCCTAGTGTTTGTAAACATTTTAAATGTTTGATTTAAAAAATTAAAAATTACTACTGCATTTTCTTGATTCAGCATTCACCCAGTTTCGGCAACCCTTTTACTGATTTCTGGAGTTTTGAGGATGATCATTGCCAGCTGTACAAATTATTCGAGAATTCTGTCGGAAAATGGAGCCCTGAAGCATCTTATGCTGTCATCTTGGCTGAATGGACTCCCCAGTTTGCCAGTTTGTTAGATTTTTAAAAAGAAAATTAAGTATGGAGCTGAGGAGACATCCATCATCTATCTCAACTCTGACCCAATACCAAAAAGAGAGAGAAACAGTAAATTCACCTTACCTAAAATAAATTCTAGGCTTGGGAGAATGAAGAAACTGATAAACAAAAACATATCATTACTTTTTATTTTATTATCCTTTACTAAGGTTGAATAATGAAGCTTGGATAGAGGGTCCCCTTTTTAAATACTGGGTGTAGAACTGCAATTACAAGTTCACTTCAGGCTGTAAGTGATAATAGTCGACCTGATTTTCATTTCTGGAAAGGGAATCATTCCATCCTGTCCCAAATTTGCCCCTCTTATAAATCAATTTTTTTATCTTATTTTTTAAAAGTTAGCATGTCTTTTGAAAAAAAAATCATTAATGTGATAAACATCCATAAAACTGGCACTTTGAATTGTTATGAGTTATGTGACAATTCCTTCATTATGACCCATTCTGGTAAAATTTTAAACAAAAAGTTAAAATGAGATTACCCATTGATTTAACACCATGTGTGCACTGTATGGTGTGAAGATTTGTCAATAAAAAAGTTTTAACAAAACTAAAAAAAAAAACACCAAACACGCTAAGAATGGAAATGTAATGGAGTACTGCGGTATTTGGGGCTTTTAAATTAGAGAATAATTGTAATTGGCTTTCTGGCAATAAAGGAATTTACACAGTGCTTACCTCTACATTAAGTGGTGTTGAGCTGAGTTTTGAATGGCCAAGCTTGATATATTGTTGGGGCATTCAGGAAAATATCCTATATGAGAGAAGAAATTTGAGATGGGAAAGATATTATACATCTTGAAAACCCTGCATATAAAACATGACACCATTTTGGAAAGAATGTGCAGGAAATCCAGAGAAAAGTACAAGGTGTTTTAAAAAAGAGAAGGAAAAAGATAAAAGTAAATGAGTAAGGAGAAAAGAGAAGAAATGGAAACGAGGAAGATGTGCGTTACATGAAAAAGGAAGGAAAGAGTATTACACAAAATAAACTACCATTTTCTGACTCTTCCCCCACAGAAAGAATTCAGAACTTCAGTTGCTGTAATGGAATCTCCCCAACTTCTGACCTGTTTGAGCATACAAGTGTCCTTCACCTCACTGGACTGAACAGAAACAGTAGGTAGCATTTCCTTTAAAAACTTTTCTTAAAGAGATATGCCAGATACAAAGGAGCACATGTTCTGCTCATCATGACATTAAAACACTCAGTTTGGGAAGGGACTGTGGTTGAACAAGTAGATTGATACAGATTAGCTATAGCTAATAATAGACAACTGTTTTATAGAACTTAGCATGAAAGGTGACACACTGATAGATGATATAGTAGAGAGATATAAATACATAGATGTATAAAATTTTCAAATAAACCTGTAAAATGAGGACTCTTTTTGAACTTTTAAAATGAGGAGACTGAAACAAAAAGAGGTTAAGTGACTTGGTCAAGTCCATGACTCATAGAGACTTAGACCAAGCAACACTTCCCGGATTCTGCATTCTTAACCTGACAGTATAGAGCAGATTCGAGACCCAGGTAGAGAGAGAAGGAGAAGAGAGAAAGAGAGGTGAGGTGGGGGAGATGAATCCTTCATATAACAGGTGGATACTCGAGCTCCACATAGAGGTTCTCGTACACAGGATATTTCAGATCTATCCCCTGTTCAATGCCAAATGCCAAGGCAGAGTTTATACAGAATTAGTCCATCTTTTGAGAACGTCTCAT
Source organism: Tamandua tetradactyla (assembly GCF_023851605.1). NCBI lineage: Eukaryota > Metazoa > Chordata > Mammalia > Pilosa > Myrmecophagidae > Tamandua > Tamandua tetradactyla. The sequence goes on along the minus strand of NC_135346.1, from coordinate 62,032,594 downwards.
AACAATTATGGGGATTTTCACACCAACGTAGTTGAAGGGTTTGGAACGATGTCATGTAATAATTGAAACATAAAATCTGTGCTTAACTTTAAACCTTCTCTTTGTCATTCCAGCCATAAATAAGGTGAACACCACGGGAGAAGAAAATGTGTTTCCCAAGTACGTAGTTTTGTTGGGCGTCTCAGAGCATCCGTGGCTGGAGATGCCCCTCTGTGGAGTGGTGCTGCCCTGGTACATTCTGACCCTGCTGGGGAACAGCCTCATCATCCTTCTCTCCCCAGCAGAGCCCAACCCCAGACACCCAGGTTCTTCTTCCTCAACAACCTCTCAGTGCCAGACCCACCACCACCATTGGGCCTCAGCCACTGACTAACCTCTGGGAACCAAAGAAGACCATTGCTTCCTGGGGCTGCATCACACAGGCCTACCTCTTCCCCTGGACAAGATGTGCCGAGTGTGCCCTTTTGGCAGTGATGGCCTTAGATCGCTATGTGGCTATCTGCCGGCCACTTAGTACACTCTCATCATGTGCCCCTGGGTGTGTGTGTGCAGCTGGCATCTGCAGCCTGGCCCAGTGGCCTTGCCAATTCAGTGCTTCAAGCCACCCTTATCCTCCAACTTCACCGCTGTGGTCACCACACCCTGGACCAGTTCTTCTGTGAAGTCCCTGTTCTGATCAAGCTGGCCTGTGGAGACACCACTGCTAATGACCTGTCCCTGGCAGTGGGAGCTGTCCCTTTTGCACTAGTGGCTCCCTTACATGAACTGGTCTCTTACACCTTCATCGCCAGGGCTGTGCTAAGGTTACCTTCAGCTGAAGGAAGGTCTAAAGCCCTAAGCACCTGCAGTTCCCACATGACAGTCATCATAATGTACTTTGGGCCAGCCATCTACATGTACCTCCAACCTCCTGCCAATGGCACCCAGGCCAAGTTCATGTCCTCCTTCTACTGTGTCATCACACCACTACTGAATCCACTCATCCACACCTTCAGAAACAAGGATGTGAAGAGCTCATTGAACAGGGTCCTACAATCTCAGGGCAGGGTGAAATCCTAAAAAGTGTAGAAGTCATAAAAAGTCGGACCGTGTCTGCCTGTCTCCTGGAGCGACATGGACACCATCAGTAAGTACTAAGGCTTCCATGGTTCCAAATGAGTGTTCAAGGACACCAGGGGAAAATTCACATCTCTTAATCTTGACCACCCTGATATTTAGAGAAATTCCTCCTACTAGAAAGTGCTATATTTGGAATATCAAATACAGCTCTTTCTTGAGCCTGGCCACCTCTTTCCAGCAGACAGAACAAGTAGTAACATTCTCATATACGTGGGAGGGCGAACAACACCAGCATTTCGAATTCTGTCTCGTAAAACTCCCCTTTACAGGATTCCATAAATACATTTACTATTAACTTCTGTTCGGATCTTAACAAGTTTTCAAACAAGACTTGAAATAGATTCATCACATTTCCTGCCCAAACCATTCTCAAACTCTTATTTCTGCTCACAATTTTCTCCTTCATCGAACACCTTGTCACCCTGCCATTTATCATATTCTTACTCCATCAACATCCTCATCATCCCTCTTTGATCATTTATTCAAAGCAATAATTTTGCCCACATTATAACAAATTCACTTCACTTCCCAGATATATGTTTCACTATGCCTGTATAGATCTTACATGCATGAGGCATCCTCTGTATCTTTCTGGTTTCACCATCTCACCATAAGCTTTGAAAGATTAGGGATACCCCTCTTTCTTTGTGGATTGATGTGGCAGATTGAGCTCTGTACTCGAGAAATAAAACATGTTCTTAAACTTAATCCATTCCTGTTTGTGTGAACCAATTATAAGGACCTCCTGAAGATGTTCCTTTCTTTTTCGTGTGGCCCGTGAACCAGTATGGGTTCCCATCCTATTCCTGGAGGCCTTATGAAGAGAAAACCATGAGGAGAAGGCAGAAGCTAGAAGTCGATGGGAACCTGGGACGAGAGAAGCAGACACTGTCATGTGATGGGAAAGCCAAGAAACCAGGGATGACGGACAGACAGCGCTGCCCCGAGCTCAGGAGGAAGCACGCCTTTTCTAGCCTCTGAAACCATGAGCCAATAAATTCTTGTTCTTAAGGCAACCCATTTTGTGATATTTCTTATGGCAGTTGGGAAATGAAAACAACAGATCAATAAATTTTAGATTCTAAATACCTGATACAACTAATAAAAAAGCCGTGATAGAATAGGGTTTCGGCTAAGAGTTTATTATTTGCTGGTGATCAAGAAGCACGTGATGCCCCTATTTAATTTGTCTTAAGACACCTGCCAAAACCGTAGGTGACACACTTGTTGGGGGATACCTACTTTTACTCTTTTGTAACAAAGAAGGAGTTGAAGATTTTAGCTCACTAAAAGACTTGAATCAAACAGAGTTTCATAGTTAGGATTATTCTGTACCTATCCATATTATTTAAAAGCAGATATTAACAAAACTAGTTTCAACCTCTTCTTGGTGAGATATCTTCCTTTCTCTGAAAAGAAAAGAAATTGTATCTGAGAAGAAATTGACCCCCAAGCTCATGAAAAGAATTAAGAAAACTAGATACTTACTTACATATTTTAAAATTGACTTCACATTTTTTAGTAAGTTTAAACACTTGTAAAGGTGTATGCATGTTGTATTATTTACTATGTATTTAATTTAAATATATTTTTTATTAAACTAGGAAGCTGCAGATTTAGTTCATTCAATTTTGGGGAAACTTCTCCTATCTAACTACATAAGCAAATCCAGTCCTCATTTTCAAATCAATCAGGTTAATCAGACTTACTTTTCATTTGGAATATTCTGCTTTATTTCATTTTTATTCAAAAGGTGTATTTAATATGCATCTCTGTGGCCTCCTTCTCAAGTTTGGACTCCAACCCTAAAATAGAAATCGATAGGCAGGTGAGTAAAAAAGGAAAGGTAAACTAACATAGATTGATAGAAATGGATGGATGACAGTGAAAGCATCAGGTACTGGCAAGAGTTTCTCAGTTGGATGGAATCATGCCATGCTGCTTTCAATATTTCTTATGTAAGCTCACTTTGCTCTTTCAGGACTCTCCACCATAGGCAATGTATACATACATATATATATATATATATATTTTTTTTTTTTTTTTTTCATGGGCAGGCACCGGGAAATGAACCCGGATCTCCGGCATGGCAGGCAAGAACTGCCACTGCGCCACCAGTGCCCGCCCTGTATATGTTTTAATTATCCCTTTGTTTGGTGTGGATCCTCCCCCGTAGCAGTACTTAGTAATGTTACAGTCTGTGTAAAGAACACATTTTCTGTGGTAAAGTGGCAGAAGGACGCCTGTGAAGGGGTCACGATGGGAGCTGCAGTCTGCTTCTGGGTCCTCAGGCAGATCCAACTGGGGAAAGGCCATGGAGGAAAGCTGCGGGACATCTTGCATAATTTCCCTCAAAAATGGTTTTTAAGTTTATATGCAATATGTCTCATGCAGCCCTTAAGAAGTTCAGAAATTATTTCACTTCAGAATGAAAGACGAGGTAGAACAGTAGGTACCAGGGTCCTGCTCCTAGAAATTCTGTAAACAACATTATCTGGATGAAAACCTGGTCCTTGGTGAACCAAGTTTTCCCTGTGCTGTGCCCTGACAACCTTCCCTGGATCAGAGTAAGGGAGAATGAAGGCTGCAGGGGGGGAAACACAAAGGCCCTCGATGGCCAGACTTGGAGAACGGAAAGCACGGACTGACCAGAAATCCTCATGTAAACCGACACGCGGAAATAACATCAAGAGTGCAACTGTAGCTCATTCCAAATTAGGATCACGGCTCCTTGGGGAAAGTAAAGTGGGATTTTACTACTGACTGCAGTTCAGGGAGGAACAAGTGGAGTCCAGCCCCCACAAAGAATGAATGAGCTCTGGATCAGCCCATATAACTGAAAGATTTTCTGAGTTCAGTTATAAAGCAAGATTCACAGAAGTCTAGGTAACGTTACCCATTTTTTACACACTGATGAAAATATACATATATAAATACAAAATATATTAAAATTATACTATACATAAAATTTATTTATGTAATTTATATTTCTATAATATAACTATGTATATATTTTATAATATCCAATATGTTTTATAAACATAATATATAAATATGTTACATAAATTATGTAACTTTATGATATAATAAAGTTTGTGGTACAAGTGAATACATTAATGCAATATATGAAATATATTTATGCATGTGCATATTCATGAAAATGCATGAGTGTGGAGAATTGTACTGAAGAACACATCAACACTCCTAAATAGGGAAAGAGAGATCAGAGCACTCTGGAGGAATATAAATTTGGAAATCTGGAGAGACCCTAATTTTGCTGAAGTTCTTCGTCCTCCCCTTTTATTATCCAGACAGTTTCTGGGCATCAGGTTGTCGCCTCTCACATCTCTGCAAGGCCCCAATTTGTCAACATCCTAGAACAGAGGCATCATAATTAAGACGCTTCTATTGGACAAGAATTTTTTATTTTAATTTAATGCCCCATTTAATTTGATTCTAAGCAGGAAAAGTAACAAACAGAATGGTCCAGTGTTAAGGCATAAGGCAACCTAACGTTACCAAGATGAAGATTATCTGTGTTTTTCTTCTCCTGGACTCCATAAAGCTTTGACAGTCTCTCTATACTCTTTAGCTCTAACTCTGTTAGATGCATCAAATAATTACAGAAAACTATCTGGAAGTAAAGGTAAACTAATTATTCTGGAATAATCTCTAATAAAAGCCTTTTCTTCCAGCCTGTGAAATCATGAGAATCATACCATAATCTCTAATACTCATAAACTACCAGCAAACATAAAGGTATATTTACATTATAATTCAGAGTCATAGTCCTCAATGACCTGAAAATACTTTTAAAAGTATAATGCTTCACAAACACCAAGTTAAAGTCTGTCATGATCAGTTATCTGTCACATTATGTCCCCTTAGAAGGCTATTTAATTATTCTGCTTCTTTTGTTTGCCAGAATAATTCTTCAATTATTCTGAGAGTTCTTCAATTCTCATTTTTTCTATTTTTAAAAAATCTTGAGTCTTTAAAGTTTTATTTTTAAATTTGTATTTTTCCAATCCCAAACCTTCCATTATAAGTATAATTTTTCCATTTGGCTTCCAGTGTCTGGTTAATCTAAGAATACAGGCCTTATAGTGTGACACACAAGCTCTAACAGGCTTCTTTTTCATTCTGTACATGAGGAATACCCTGAAATTAATTAGTGATTCATAGAGAATATCTGATGGCTTTATTACTTATGTGGTTTTCATTGAGATACAGACCAGAAAATACATAATATATATTAGAATAGGTGCCAAAGAGGCCAGATCATAAGTGTTATAGAATTAGGGTCTGATTATCTTCTATTTATTCCTGGATAAAGATCTTACCCACAAATCTGATAAAGTTCTCATTACATTAACCAATCCATCATATAATATGGAACTTGTCATGTAATAGGATATCGTCAATTGAAAAATTGAGGACATGGAAGGGCAACGAAACTCCACTATTGCAGCAAACAGACTGCATGTCCCACTGAAGACAGGTGAATGCTAACTTCTTGATGGATTCAAGACAGACACGACTCAGAGATGTAACTATATACCATCCTGATCAGCGTCTGCTGATGGACATCCCAAAAGGCATTTGAACCTGATGAAGATAATAATGATAAGGTTGAAACCACATCCATAAGGAACTGTTTTCTGCCCACCGCTTTTCCCTGCTAGGGTTAGGTCTATATCTCATTACATAGTCTTTCTTAATCCTTCTGACAGCTGTATTTCTACAGTTTTGTAATTATTTGTTTAATGTCTTATTTTCTACACCATTCAGGCAGTTCCATATGGACCCCCAATTTTGGCGGGTTTATTGAAGTATAAATTACAAGCCATAAAATCCATCTGTTTTAATAAAGAGTTTGATGGTTAACACACAAATATTAGGAGTTAGGCAGCCACCATCACAAGCAAGTCTTAGAACTATGATCTGAAAAGTGTTCCTCAAGGGGACAAATAACTTCTTTTTTCCATTTATAATAATGCATTGTAGATAGTAAGCACTCCTTAAATATTTGTTTATGAACAATGATGAAAAGAAGGAAAGAATTGAAGGAAGGAAACTACAGACTATCACTTCTTAAATGTTGTACCAGAAATACACTAAAATATTTGCATATATCAATTATTCTTATAACAACCCAGCAGTCAGATTTTTTATATCTACTTTAAAGATAAGGAGACTAAGCCTCAGAAGACTTATGCAAATCATTCAAGTCCAAACCATTGAGTACTAGGATTTGATTCCAGTTCATTTGATGACAAAAGTCTATTTTTTACCACTACCAACTACCATTCTCGTGTTAAGTAAAATCATGAGATGTTTTCTTCTAGTTATTAGTATAAATCTTTTTTCCCTCACTCTAATCCTAACCACACCTGAAAGAGCATGTAATTAAAGAAATGCAGGGAATCTGTATAATCCCCTGCAATCAAACTCAACAGTTCATTTCAAGCAGAAGAAAACTCCTCTCTTCCTATGCTAGAACACTTGAAGATACCATATAGCTTTGACTCCTGGAAGGTTTCATCTTCAATCTCAATGACTATGGATGCACTAAGTACTGATTATCATTAATTTGACAATTAAACACGTTCATTTATTCACTGTTGGTTCAATCCTTAATCTGTTTTAGGATTCAGATTACCTTTTACCAGAATGGAGATTATTAATATCAATAACTTTATTAAAGCCCATAATATAATATTAGATAGAGAAAGAAATTTCAGAAAATCTTCATAAAAGGTCTGTTAGGATTAGGTTTGTCTTCATAAACAGAAAATCCAAATCAGTAGTGCAAACAGAAAGAAACTTATTACTCTCGTGTCCAAGTCTCTGGAGGTGAACATTTCATGGCACCTCCATAATCAGGTAAACTGGCTCCTTCTGAAGGTTCCTCCATTTTCAGTGTGTGGCTTTCATCTTCAAGGTTACTTCAAGGTCAAGTCTGGCTACCAGGGCTCCGTCACCAAGTTCACATTTCAGGCAAGAAAACACAAATGGAGTAGGAAGGATTGGCAAATATTGACCCAAATTCCCAGGACCCAACATCTCTTTGCGCCCTATTAGCTTTCCCTGTTTGTGAGGGAGGCTGGATAGTGTAACCCATTCACAGGGCACATTGCTGTCTGGAGTAAAAGAGGATGCTGGCTGAAGAAGGATGAAAGAATGTCAGTATTGCAGGGTGTTGAAAATAGGTGGTCATTTATACTTTAAAACTTCAACTTCTGTGTGAAACTAAAGTGAGAAATGTTTATCTGGTACAATTTATATTTTGACTAGTACATTTCCTGATTTAACTTGTATGGTCAGTTTAATTGAACACCATAAGTACATGGAAATGTGAATAGGGCATGAGATTTTGTCAGATTGTCCAGGTTAGTGTGATGGCCCTAAAAATTCCAGAGTGATTTGAACAGTGAATAAAGAAGTATTTTCAAAGTCCCCTTGGGGGAATGGGGAGAATTGGGAAAAAAATTCAACTTCCCCATTTGGAGAATTTCTGGTATTCTTGCAAGCAGTAGAGACAACCAATTCAATAGGCTGAGCCCTCAATCGTGGGCTTGCCCCTATGAAACTTACATCTGCAAAGGTTAGGCTAAGCCTATTTAAAATTATGCCTAAAAGTCATCCCCAGAGAACCTCTTCTGTCGCTCAGATGTGGCCTCTCTCTCTCTAAGCTGACACAGTTTACTCCCGGTGGTGTAAACCTCCGTAGCAACATGGGACAGAAATCCCGGGATGAGCCAGGACTTGGCATCAAGTGATTGAGAAAACCTTCTCAACCAAAAGGGGAAAGAGAGAAGTGAGACAAAATAAAGTGTCAGTGGTTGAGAGATTTCAAACAGAGTTGAGAGCTTATCCCGGAAGTTATCTTATGTATTATAGATATCCTCTTTTTAGTTTATGGTGTATTAGAGTAACTAGAGGGAAGTACCAGAAGATGTATTCCAGTAGCCATGCTTCTTGAAGATGATTGTATAATGATATAGCTTTTACAATGTAATTGCGTGATTGTGAAATCCTTTTGTCTGATGTTCCTTTTATTTAGGGTATGGACAAATGAATATAAAATTTAGATAAAAAATAACAAATAAGGGCCATGGTGGCTGAGCAGGTGGCATTCTTGCCTGCCATGCTGGAGATCCAGGTTTGCTTCCTGTTGCCTGCCCATGGAAATTAATTAATTAAATGAAATAAACAAATAATAAGGGAAACAAAGGTTAAAACAAATTGAGTAGATCAAATACTAGTGGTCAATGAAAGGGAGAAATAAGGAGTATGGCATGTATGAGTTTCTTCTTTTTTTTGTTTCTTTTGCTGGAGATATGCAAATGTTCAAAAAATGATCATGGTGATGAATATGCAACTATGTGATGAAATTGTGAGCCATTGACTGTACACTATGCATAGAATGCTTGTATGTCAAGATGTTTGTATGTCTGTTTGTTGTGTACAATAAAAATGTTTTAAAAAAAAAGAGGATGCTGGCAATAAGAGTGAGAGAAGAGATATATGACGAGGTCATGACTAGCGCAATGCCGTTTGGACCCATTGTCAGTTTCTGTCATGGGAATTTCCCTGTACAACTACATAAGCATTTTCTCATCACAAAACTGCTTACTCCATCAGAATTTTTTTTCCATTTGCAGTGATATTTATGTCTTTACATCTCTGGAAATTATCCCAGTTGGATGTCCATGACGGATCTAACTCTCAGTGGTAGAGAGAACAGTGGAGCAATTCTTGGGATCAGGAAGTTTCCCCACTTCATCCACAAAGCATTAAGCTCCCATCTTTCTTTGGGTCAGTCTTCACAGATTTTCACCCTTTTTCCTTCCTGTAACTTCAGACTGCTTCCTAGAACCCCAGAAAGCAAAAATAGAAGCCTAATCATTGTCGTAATATGACCACATGCCTTTCTCAGACATTTAGAGCCAGAAGCCAAACATGATGAGTTCAAAACCAAGAGAGGGAAAATATCTGCCCTAAAGTGCAACCACTCCATGGCAGTTTGAGCACCAGTTTTTCTTCATGTCAATTATAGTCCCTGACTATATAAATTGAAATTTCCTTTTCATGCTAACTCTCCATCAAAAGAGTTTTTGTTCCTTTCATGTGACAGATAAAACAGACTGTTGAAACCAAGTACAGAAGTAAAAAGAGCTCAAAGTTCATTACTTTGTGCCAGTTGCTGTCCTGAGTTCTTTATTCATATAGTCATTATAGCAGATTTTGGAAGACAATTTTAGTGTTCCTTCTGCTCAGCAAATGACAATACAGAGGCACAGAGAAGTTTAGTAAATTATTCAAAGACATGCAAGCAGTGAACTTGATGTTGAAGCCTCTTCAGGGTCCATGCTCTAACTGAACTACATGCTATGCATGTTAATTCTCTGCTCTGACTTCGGAGCATTTCCCCTCACCACAGTGAGTTAAAAAGACACAGTTTTCATTCACCTTCATTGATCCATTTTCTCTGGTCCTCTGATCTTCTAGGATTTATCTATAATTGCAAGTATTCTAGGCTCATGCACAACCTCAATTATCAGCTAAGCACTTACACACTAATTAAGCAAAACATCAGGGATAACTTTTTGCTCCAGAACAGAACAAGATGCTACTCTCAGTGGAGAAAAAGAGAAGAATCCCTATAGAATAGAGTGGAGAGGTTTAGATCAAATTTAAACATAGAAAATGAAAAGTCACCTAAAAACTTTATTCCCAGAAGTAACCTCCACCACATAAGTATATAAGTACGTTTGACCATTTAGGCTTATAGCGTGCTCCATAGTGTAAGCATATAAGTATGCTCTACCACATCTAAGTTTCTGTGGGTACTCTAAGGGGCAACACTAGAGCACAGTGGCAGAGTTTGCCCTTGCCAAGAAGTTTGGATTAAAAACTAAGTCTCCCCAATGATCACAGGGCAGCGAAGGCAGACTTTTCTTCTAGTCTGGGAATAATCTCTCTACACCAGCTTAGAGGGCAAGTTTCAGGTAAGGGGAAGCTCACAAGAGCCTCATCAGAGAAAATTGGCTGTGCCTTCCTGGAATACGGAGAGCATTCTCAATGACTTCAGTTTGTCTTCAGCTTCAGACAAACTAAAACCTGCAATGTTCAGTAGAGGTGGGTAAGGCTTTGATTGTATCGACACTTGTATGTGTCAGAGACCAAGGGGACATGGGATAGTGGCCAGGTGTGTCAATGAATAGTGGTCCTTTATTAGGCAACAGGTTGAAACTGTATAATTCAATCTCGAAAGACAATTAGGACAGAGCTGGTCACCCTGGCCTCTGGGCAGAGCATCTATCCAAACTTTGTCTGGACGGGTGGCCCTGAGCCTCTTTTCCTCTGAACCCTGATATTTGTGATGATGCCGAATCTAAGTCACAAGAGCAATACTGAGTTCAACATGCCTGTGGCGGGAGAAGACTAGCACAAGTAAAACCAAAAAGTCTCAGTCTTCAGTGAAAGCAAACTTTGAGCTGAATTTCAGTAGCAAATTGAAATATTTGGGGGATAAAAATGAAAAGACAATGGAGCGTGGGTGGAGAGCAGGCATATGCCTATCACCCTACTGGGGACTGAGCAATATTTCTCAGCCTCGGTGATTTGTGTCAGCTTGTAGTGATTGGTGCTCTCTCTGCATGCTGTTTGCAGTCCTTGACCTCTCTTAGTCTCACAGATCTGGTTACTTGTGCTGTCCAGTCACTGTTTCATCCAAGTTCCCTCTCATTGCTTTTTCCCTCCACAACACCACCAGAAAGAATAACTTATGGGGCTAATGACCCTACAGTAGAGAATAAGGAGTGATTTTGATGTTGAGACCTTTAGATTTGTTAATAAGATCAGTAATCATCTAGTGAATGAATTGTATCACTCATACTGTGTGATTGCTATGGTGACACAGTGCATAGGCAGATTTTCATTTTTTAAAAATTATAATCCACCCCAAAAATAAAAATTAAAATATCGGAGATTATTAGCAGACAATATAGCATATATTATGTTTTTCATGACTTAAGTTCTTAAATACTTTTCAGCTTTTTGAGGTGATTTACAAGGACTCCTGGATGTAAAAGGTGACTCTTAGAAATTCGGACTCGGTGTTGTACTGGTTATGACATCTGGGTATCTATGGGGAGTTAATTTCCTTTGTGTGAGGAAGTCTCAGAGGTGCAACTTGCTTACCCCATGAAATCATGCCCTAGCTTGACTTTGATCAAGATGTATACTCTTAACTTTCATGAACTCAGTTTTCCCAGAGTTATCTGAAGCAGGACGTTAGTAGTCAGTATATATAGTATGCCTGGCATAAAGCTGAAAAGTGGTGGGTCTCATCAAATGCTGGTTTACATTCTTTCTCAATATTTGTTAGGAAATTTTTTTCTATCATGGGCATTTATAAACAATGATCAGTTAGTGAATCAGTGAGGGTGGTTTCATGAGGATAAAAGAGGCAGAATATCCTGGTATGGAAGGGTCTGACCTGTGAATGGACTTTAAGACAGTGATGGGATGACCGAATAAAGTTGAAGAGGAAAAAAATCAGTATTACATTTTTAGACACTTTCTCTTTGTGCCAGCTCACTTCTTGATTTCACTGTAATCAGAGCTTCTAATAGTAAGTATTCCATCTGTACAGGACTAGGAATACATAAATGATGAGAAAATTATTTGTGTATGTGATAAATGAAGACCAGTTAATATCATCTAAGTATAATCAGCTAAGTAAAAATAAAAAAACAAAAAAACCCTAAAAGCTAAGTAATATCAGCTTTGTAAACTTCATCCTCAAGATTCTGTCTCTTGCATGATGATCTTGGTTATGATCTTGGCAGTTAAATAGAGCTTTGATCTGGCTGCCCAGGTTACAAAAATTTTAGACTAAAGAGAACAGGCAACAAAACCCCATAATCAACCTCCTGTTCACCTGTCTCACAAATTTCCTTCCAGAAATTCCACATACTGCTTCGAATTTTATGTTCCCTATTGTTGTGGTAAGGAAGGTCGCAACATACTTTATCAACCACCAAAAGAGACTTCAGTATCAAGTGCCAGGCAAAAATTAACCCAAAATGGATTAAAGACCTAAATATAAGAACCAAAAGTACAAAACTCTTGGAAGACAACATAGGGAAGCATCTTCAGGGCCTTGATTTAGGCAATGTTTTCTTAGACTTTACAGCAAAAACATAGGCAACAAAAGAAAAATATAGGTAAATGGGACTTCATGATAAGGGCGGGCCACAGTGGCTCAGCAGGCAAGAACGCTTGCCTGCCATGCCAGAGGACCCGGGTTCGATTCCCGGTGCCTTCCCATGTAAAAAAAAAATTAGATGATAAGCAAATAGATTAGATAGAAAGATAGATAGAATGAGATAGATACAGATACATAGAGATAGATATAGACAGATATTGATATAAAGATGAATAGATATAAATAGAATGACATAGTTGTTAAAGAGAGATTAGACTGAGGTACACATATATGGATAAAATGATATAGATACAGAGATATAGTTACAGAGATAGAGAAAGAAATGAACTGGATAGTTGTAGATAAATAAAAGACAGATAGAATGATATAATTATAGATACATAGGTAAAGAGAGAATACAGATGAAAATAGAGGATCGATAGATATGATATAAGGTTTTGTATCATTTAAGAGTACATATCATAAAAGTATATCACAGAGCTCACAGTCTTGCCTGCAAACAGAAATTGTGTATGTACAGACTTTAAAACATCCTGTGATGACAGCTAAGGTAGATGGATTTGAAAATTCTCGGAGGAAACTGCAGGGATTTCATGTGAGGACACTGAGGAGATGTGCTCCTATTTCTAGGCGATTGGAAGCCTTAATGATACTACTGCTCTTAAGATCCGGGTCTTAGGAAGAATGGGGAGGAGACTGCCTACAGGACCCGGTGGGCAACCACAGTCCAGGCAGTCTCTGCCCAGGAACCACATGGGGGATGCAGCCAGCGCTTGTCTATGGCATTGTGCGGGGGGAGCCAACACGATAAGGTCATGATGAACTATGATACATGCGGAGTAGGATATTATTTGAAATAACCTGAATATGTTGAATCAAGGTAATAGTCAAACTGGGAAGAGCTGATTTGACATTGTGGGGGATGGCTGCCAGGTTAGATTTAAGATGTCACTGTTAACAATGTCAAAAATGAAGTTCAAGCACAGTAAGGAAATCTCAGCTGGAGACACAGGTCTGAGAGATTTCTGCTTAAAGGTAATTTCGGCAGGCATGGAGATGACTGTATTCATTAATGAAGCAAATGAGCAGCTGGGGAGCATTTCCATTCAGGTGGTGAGAAGATGGGAAAAGATCACAGTGGGCATCAACGGAGGGCAGGGTGGGACCCAGGCAGAACTGTGAGTGGGAAGAGCTGGACGGCAGGGCACCAGATGGAGGACAAGAAGATTGGGCTGGGATGACACCTGGCTTTGCAGTGAGAAGCCACATGTGCATGTGAGTCATACATTGAACTAGTAATTTTAAAAAAACTCTTCTCCTCAAATCCCTTTGGAACCCTCTTCTTACCTCTTTCCCTCGCTCGTCCCTCTTCCCCAGCATCCTCTTTAATCTCAGTTACTCTGTTGTTGCTCTGAGAAGCATTTGCTGGTTTCTGGTTTCCCATCTGCTTTTTCGAAACACAATGCTAGAGGAAATATTTTATTAGAGCAAGAGCTTTCAATCCTGGCTTTACCACTAACTGTTCTGTTAATAAACTAAAGCAGACCAAACAGACTCTCAGAGCCACTCTTTGCTCAATAGTAAAATGGAGGTGAAAATACTGGGTTGTTAAAGAACTGAGTAAAATTAAAATATGAATTTACTATCATAATTCCTGGTATATAGTTGAATGCTTAAAACTTTTATTTATTATTAAATGTGGCATATCTCTATCCTTCTATTTCTCTTGCTTCCTGCAACCTTTCCTTCTGTACCCCTAAAATTTCTTCCTTTCTTTCCCATTTTAGGAAAGAAACTCTGGGATCAGATATTCCACAGAGCAGAGGGAAATGACATAGTTCCTTTTCAATGAGAAAGTGGACTAACTGACTTTCCCCTGCCAGTTTATTGAATCAAAACCAGTGTACTGAGTTTTCATTAGAAATATCACTGTATTCTATGAGGTTCATCTGGGAGGGTGATTTCTGATAGAATAGTGGGAGTAAATGCAATAATTGGGTGTTCCACAAGAATATCAGATACTTTATAGCAAATAATATGCAATTTAGAAACAATAGAAGGAGGAAAGGAGATTTGCCCTTATTTACCAATTTAAACCCTGGGCTTCAGTTCCTTTCAGAGTTCATCAGAATACAGGACCATAGACTGGGGTGGTTGAGTCATCTGAGTTAAACAGAACTCCATGAATTTCATAGTTTATACACAAAACAACAAATAAAATTCTAAAAAGGAATCTCTTATAAATGATCTGTACACAAATTTCCCTTCTTGTCAGCCCTATCATGAACCGTATCATTCCCATCACGACCTTGAAGTCTGAATCGTGACCTTTAAATTCTGGGCAGGGTGGACAGTGTCAGAGATAGAGTAGGAGGCTGGGGTCTGTGGAGCTCAGAGAAAAGTCCCTGTGAATCTTCACATGGCAAACCTACTAGCTTTCTACCAATGACAGCATCCAGAAATCAGATCAACTGTGTTGTCCATCACCAAGAAGGGACAGTTGCTTAGCAAAAAGTTGTCCAGGGAATTCAAATGCCGTCCAAACTGGCAGAAGAATATTAGCTCTAGAGGCACTGTCATCTTTCAGTAGATGATTCTACAGACTACATTTCTCATAATCCTCAGGAACTTTCTGGTCAAATTTCTATGCTCTGGGGTCTCATTAGATGTCATGACTAAGACAGGAGCAAGGGGAAGGAAACATAGGAATCTACCACTCCACTCAAGGGGCTCAGAGACTCCTGGATTGTGTGATTGTTATTCGTAAAGTGGGTAAATGCTGCCTGTGTGTGAGAGGTTATGAAGGAGAGACAGGTGTGGTCCAGAGAGCCAGGAAGCACCTTCTCATGGTGGTGGAGCCAGATATAAACCTTAGGAAGGGAGTAGGTTACGCTTAAATAATAAAATCCACAGCTCTCTACAAAACCATAACACCTGCTCTCTGGAACCCCTCACAACCAATTCCAAAAGAAAGAACGAGAAAGAAGATTATCCTCTCAATGTGTTTGTAGAGACAAGTCAAATATTCTAATGAAGAAAAGAACTATGACAGACTTTGAACAAATTGGGGAAAAAACATCGTAATTAATGTTTCTTTCTCTTCCTCAAGTCTCCACAGTTACAGCAGGTATTTTCTGCCCGTTTTACAGATGCAGAAATTGAAGTTCAGGAAGATTAAATTGTATAGTCAAGGTCATAGCAGCAAGAGGTAAAATAAGAACACATATGCAGCTTTTCTGACTCCTGGTTCTGACTGTCTCGCATCCAGGTGACTCCACAGGTGTAAAGAAGACCAGACAGATGTGACCCATGTAAGAAGGCATGAACACAGGAGTAAGGAAGATGATTGATTCCTCCTCTCACAATTCATTTATTATGATTTTTTGATTCATCACAGGAACCAGAAAGTGCATCAGCATGGGCAGTGACAACCAGAGTTTCTTGGGGGATTCACCTGGGGATTTCATCCTTCTGGGTGTCTCTGACAGGCCATGGCTGGAACTCCCTCTCTTTGTGGTCCTTTTGGTGTCCTACGTTCTAGCCATGTTGGGGAACATCTCCATCATCTTGGTGTCCCGGCTGGATTCCCAGCTCCATAGCCCCATGTACATCTTCCTCAGCCACCTGTCCTTCCTGGACCTCTGCTACACCACAACTACAGTCCCACAGATGTTGGTCAACATGGGCAGCTCCAAGAAGACCATCAGCTATGGGGGCTGCATAGTGCAATATGCAATTTTCCACTGGCTAGGTGGCACTGAGTGTATTGTCCTGGCTGCCATGGCCCTGGACCGCTATGTGGCCATCTGTGAGCCCCTCAGGTATGCTGTTATCATGCATCGCCTTCTCTGCCAGCAGCTTGTGGCCATGGCCTGGATCAGTGGCTTTGGCAATGCTCTTGTTCAAGTAACCTTGACCGCGCAGTTGCCTTTCTGTGGGCGGCAATTGCTAAACAACTTCTTCTGTGAGGTACCAGCCATGATCAAGCTGTCATGTGCTGACACTACAGTGAATGACATCACACTGGCCGTGCTGGTGGCCTTCTTTGTGCTGCTCCCCCTAGCTTTTATCCTCCTCTCCTACTGCTTCATTGCCCGTGCGGTGCTCAGGATCCAGTCCTCCAAAGGACGGCACAAGGCCTTTGGGACCTGCTCTTCCCATCTGGTCGTGGTCTCCCTTTTCTATCTACCTGCCATGTACATGTACCTGCAGCCCCCATCCAGCTACTCCCAAGAGCAAGGCAAGTTTATCTCCCTCTTCTATTCCATAATCACCCCCACTCTCAATCCCTTCATCTACACCCTGAGGAATAAGGACGTGAAAGGAGCTCTGAGAAGACTCCTACAAAGGATCTGGAGGCTCTGCAGAAGATGAAGATCTGACTTGTGACCATTTCCATTTGTCAAAGAATATTCCACAAATGTGCTGTGTGCTTAGAGCACCTTTCACTTAATGAATTAATAAGGAAGCTATGTAGGCTTTTTGAGAGATTTGAGAGTCCCCAAACTCCCCTCTGCAAGACAACTCAACTCCTGTATTGTCAGAGTGCCTAAAATCCCATGTCTGAGATAAATTATTTAATTCTAATAGGCCATATATTTTCAGGGCTCTGAACAGATTTGGTGTTCAATAATAGTTGTTGAATTCATTAATTTCTAATTCCTCCACCTTCTTATCCTCCTGTTCCTATTTTTCTCCCATCACTCTCTTTCCAACCTTCTTTCTTTCCATTCCTATTACTCCCAACTAAACAGCATATAAAATTCAAACATATATTATTTATAATGAATTTTATATTCCTCTCCATATATTTAAATCTCCATGAAATTTATATGATTCTCAAAATTCCAGATATAAAGTGGATCGCTTCATCTAGCTATGACCTTAGAAGATTTTTTCTCTGTATTTCAAGTTTCATTAATAAAAGATTTCCCATTATTGAAGTTGTACAAGAATATCTGCCATAGATAGTTAATGAATAAGAATGAGCAAGATGCTGTATTAGGTTCCTCATATACAAATGAAAGTGACGTGAACTTTTATATCAAAAAAGTGCATTCCAGTTCAGAAAATAAAATATAAGGAAAGCCAGGATTAAAGACAACAAAATTTTAAGTCACAAACTCAAGGTAATTGTAACAGCTAACATTCATTGAGGTTTTGCCAGAACTGAGCACTAGACTCAGTGCACCCTTCAACCCTTAAATAACCCTACAGTCTAATCACTTTCTTGATTCCTCCTTTTCATATAAAAAATTGGATCATTAGAGAGGTTAAAATAACTTGTCTAAGGTCATTCAACTAGTAAATGAAGGAACTGTGAATAACACTAAAGTGTCTGCTAATTATTTCCTTTAGAAGGATGGAGACATGATACTAGCATCTTCTGTTTCCTTTTTTCCCATTTCCTAAATTCATCTGCATTTAATTTGATTTATCCCCCTGATGTTTATACCAAACATTACCATAGCCAAAGACAGAAGATAAAAGAATAATAAGTGTATGTAAATTATGAAAAAAGGAAAAGAAAGGAAGGTTTTCTTATGTCAAGCCCAAAGTGAATAAGCATCATTGAGTTATAGGATTTATTTTAAGAAATTTGAAAGAAGAATTACTATTCCTGGTACGAAGACCACAGAAGAATTTTTCCTATGGAACACAAAACAGCAATCATTGTTTAATAGTGAAAAACCTTTAGAATCATATTACTGAATATACAAAAAGATGTAAAAGAGCTTTTCCTCATAGCTTTTTTATAGGAATAAGCCAAAAGGCAATAAAAGCAATGTAACTTGATCCACAGAAAGTCAATCAATGCATCTAGCTATGTAATGATAGGGCCTGGTTCTAGGACTCAGTTGAGAGTATTAAGGACTACATTTCTAAGAACAGGTGGATTAAATTAAAGGTGGCCCGAGATTCTTTCCCACTCCTTGTTGTAAGACATGGAGGTGAATTCTCCTGCCCTTACATCAGGACTGGCCTTAGTGACTTGCTTGACCATTAGCATGCAGTGAAAACTTAAAATAGCCATTCTGGAGAGCCCACATGTGGGTGCTATCATCCACAGCCAGACTTCCAGCCTGCCCTGCCACACGAGTGGAGTAATTGTAGACCTTCCTGACCAGCCCCTCACCTTTTTAATGCCAACAAGTGCCCTCAATAGGCAAAGCCATGGAACAGAATACCCAACTGATCCCTGGGTAAATTCCTAATGCACAAAATGGTGAGATATAATAAAATGTTATTTTAGGCTGCTAAGTTTTGGGGTGCTTTGTAAGGCAGCCGAAAGCTGGAATTTCAGGTTCCCCCAAATATTCAATGTCTGTATTATATAAAGCTACGAGATAAACATGATGGATTTCCGAGACCTATCATTATTATTCAACGTTTTAGGGGAAAATGTTTAAATAATCTATCTGATAGGTAGATTAAAACCTGCTTACATACAAAACTGATATGAAGAGAGAAAAATATAGATATGACTTCAGATGTTTTACATGATATTAGAAACCTCCTCTACGTGGAGGCAGATCCCCTATTCCCACTCTCCTCTGCTTTTATGAACAACTTGTGGGAATGTGTGGGAAACACTGATGAGGAGGAATGGATGGAATATGTGCCCTTCAGGTACTCTCAAAAATATCATTTCTGTCAAGAAGGCTTTTGAAAAACTGTAGTCTGTGCTTTGTAGTCAGAATCCTTAGAGGTCCTTGAATGAGGATATTATCTGTTGCCAACTACGAGGAAAACCGTAATATGTCACAGTCAACTTATTTGGAATTAAGAGTGATGCTCTAAAAAAATAAGCATAGAAATAAATAAATAATGGAGGGGATAAGGGGTAAAATAATTGAGTAGTTTGAAATCCTAGTGGTCAGTGAAAGGGGAGGGGTCAGGGTTATGCTATGTATGAGTTTTTTTCTTTTTTCTCTTTATTTCTTTTTCTGAAGCGATGCATGTGTTCTAAAAATGATCATGGTGATGAATACACAATTATTTGGTGACATTGTGAGCCACTGATTGTATATTATGGATGGACTGTATGTTTGTGAAGATTTCTTAATAAAAATATTTTTTAAGTGATGCTTTAGTCAAATTAATACTGACATCAGTTTCTCAAGGTGCGCCTCTAACCAAGTAGACAGACACTTCAATTCAACAAAAAGGAGAGACAAAAGAAAGCCAAGATCTTCCTCATGTAATATATACATATATATTATATACACATATATAATCAAGTAATATATACTTTTAAAGTTTCTGTGTGACCCCCATAGAATATCTGCCTGTGGACAATATAGTTTCAACATGTACTAAGACACATTGTTACCATACAGTTGATTAACTGGACTGTTTTATTATAGAGGGTCATTAGCCTTTGGGACATGCATAGAAAAGACAATGACATTTACACTATTTCCTGTGTCCCTTCTTCCTTACATTAATCACTTTAGCAAAGGCAAAGGTCTATTTAGGCTACTCCTAGATACTGACAATAAAATGAACAAAATCAAGTGTTTCAACTCATTATTTTTTAAAAATAACTACTACACACTTCCATATTTTCCTCATTAACAATTCTCATGTTTCTCTTTCTAAAGCCACAAATTCGATCATATCTCTCTCACATTTGAATCTATTAATGCCTGTTGAGCCCATAATCTTTTAAAGCAATATCTATATTCCTAAATAAGACTCCTGTTTACCACTGTTTATTCTTTAGCCTTACGTCTTTCTATATCCCTCTGTTACCTGACAAAGGCCATGGATTCTTCCGCCCGATGCACTCAATAATTAATTCCTGAGACACCAGGGTTTCAAAAAGAGAAAGAGTTTATTACTAAATGTATAGTAAGAGTGCAGACAGCCTAATGGCCCAAACCAAGTCTTACTGAACAGAAGGGATTCGAGGTTTTTAAGGATTCTAACAAGGGGAGAGGAGGTCATTTCAGATAGTAAATTTAAAGCAGATAAGACAATGGTGTTAATAGTAAGTTCAAAGTAGAAAAGAAAACAGTGCTAACGTAAGTTAAAATAAGTTGACAGGAGCTATGGCCGAGCCTAGCAGAGCCTAAAAGTAAACATTGTTCCCACAGGTTAACATAAGAAGTTTATCTTTCAATAGCAGAGCCCAGTGGATATAATTTACAAACATAAAGGATTAACACTAGTTAATGGTCATTTTCCTTAGCGTTGAGGCTTATAAGAGACTAACCAGATAACGAGGTTACAGTTCTCATAGACACTCAGACATCAGATAAAAGATAAGAGCTTCTTACAATCCCTCCACGTGTCCAAAACAGCTTAATTGTAGTTCAGGTTCCAGGTGCTTTCCTTACTCCAAAATCCCCAAAGCAAAAGGAACATTTATGAATTGATTCAGTAATTAAAATCATCCCTTAAATCCTAATTTCTCAGTTACACCTCCACCCACCTGATACCCATTTTTCCTTCGCTCATCCTCATCTACTATGGCCCGCCCTGCCCAGGCACTATTGACATCCAGTGTACAAAGGGGAGAAGTCAGTCCTGTACTCGTCATTCCTGCCTGCTAGCTGCCTTCCTCTAGTGCAGTGTCACCACAGTCCACATCACAGCCATTTTTCTCAGAGGGGAGGGAAATTCCTGACTCTTTTCTACGGTGTGGTGACACCTGCTTCAACCGTCACGACAGCACCTTGTGGAGCAGGGATGTGAAGGGCACCCTCCAGAGGCTACCTGGGAAGAATGGATAGCGAGGGACTCGAAAGACACAAGATGAGCTTTTGTCCCGTTCAGTTCTATGTAGCACTTATGGTATTTCACGTATGAGTGACTCCCACAATCAACACTAATGCAAAGGGTCAATGTTGTGATTTCCCCAAACAATACACCAATCAAAACAAATTTCCAAGGGCTTTTAAATAGGAGAGCATGAAATTTTTGAATAGGTGTATTTAAAATTTTACACTATTCTATAAGAAAAGAAAAATCTAAAACATGATGTCTAATTAAAGAGGAGCCAAAAATATTGGCAGGTATATAGATGTTGCTCAATGTGCTTCCCATGTCCTACTTACATCTAAGAACAGGCTGAACTTCTAATTCTATGTATCTTAAAATGTCTAACCATAAATTTCATAAAAGCTCATGATTAAGGGCTATTTCTTCCTTATGTCTGGAGGGTGAAATTTAAAACAAAAAAATGGTCAAGCTCATATAAATGAAGCATTGATCCAAAACAAAGTTCTCATGGATTCTCCTTTCCCAGTTGATGTGAAAACTCTACATTTTGCATTCTATGTAATGGATGGAAAATTTCTATGGGATCAGTATAAAACCTTATGTTTCTTTCTGTAAAAATTCAAGTTTGCTGACTACTTTAGTCTTTGCTACAGATTTTCACTTTTTCTCCTGCTGGGAGTAGAGATGTTTTTAACTAAGAGTGCGTAGTGTCTTGCTGATTGCTAGTTTTATGACAGTGTGTCAATGGTGATATTTTATATATATAAGAATGAAGCATGGCTCAAGTGGGCATTTTCACATTCATCTCACTTGGACGTCTGGAGAACATGGTAACTATTGAGCACATTGAATGAAGTTGACAATAGTCATCCCTGCGGGTGAGCCATGTAAATTCCTTTTTGGTCCCCTAATTTCACCCCTAAACATATTTGTTCACTTCAGAATGTGTGAAACAAACAGCAAGAAAGTAAGAATCATGATCTTACTGAGTACACTGAGGTTTAACAATCTTCCTTTTTGTAACTTAGGTACCATCTGCTACATGGAGCCTTCCTTGACTAACCAGAGAGGTGTCAAAATCCTCCTAGGATCCCTGCATCCTCAATCCCCAGCTCCTGAAAATTCACCTAATTGTATCATAATATGCACCACTAGATTTTCATTATCACTTATTTATATTCCTTTTCTGACAGGTGGAGGCACTAGGGGCAGTCTGCGTGGCTAGAGGAGAGAGAACTGATTTCTCCACCCAATTTTCTTCCTTTATCTCTCAAGTTCACCTATCATGGGATGAGTTGTATCCTCCAAAAAGATATGTTCAGGTCCTAACCCCTGGTCCCATGAATGTGACTTTATTTGGAAAATCTTTGAGGATGTGGTTAGTTAAGAGGAGGACAAACTGGGTAAGAGTGGCCTCTAATCCAGTGTGACTGCTGGTCTTACAAAAAGAGGAGAGGACATACAGAGTAAGAGAGAAGATGTTCATGTGAGGCCAGAGGCAGACACATCTACAAGACAAGGAATCCCTGAAGCCACCAGAAGCCAGGAGACAGGTACAGAGCAGATTTTTCCCAAAACATGAGAAGGACAGTGCTCCTGCCATCACCTTGGTTTATAACTCCTAATCTCCAGAATTATGAGACAACACAGTTCCATTGTTTTAAGCCATCTGATTTATGGTACTTTGTTATAACTGCCCTACAAAACTAAGAAACCAACCTAGTAACACATCTTCACCTGAGCAGCAAAGGCTTATCTTAGAAGGAACAACTGACTCTATTTTCCAACATTTGCAGAACTAGCTGTTCACCACCCTCCAATACCAGCATCCACTTGACACTCCCTTCTCAGAGGCAGAATTTCAACTCCATGGGGCCCCTCTTTCAAACTTCTAAATTTTTGTAAATTCAACCTAGCAGCTTTTTGATGTTGCTACCTTCATGAAACATTGTTATTTTTTCTCTTTCTGATGGTCAATTCCTAATAAACAACTTCTTATGTTATATTCCCTCTGTAACTGATCTTCAAGGAATCAAACTGAGAATTCAGGAATAGAACCTCACTTCTATGGTCAATTGATATTTGACAAGGGTACCAAGTCCGCTCAATTGGGATAGAACAGTCTCATCAACAAATAGTGCTGAGAAAACTAGATATCCATAAGCTAAAGAATGAAGGAGTACCTTTACATCACATCATATGCAAAAGTTACCTCAAATGGGTCATAGACCTAAGTATAAGAGCCAGGGCTATATCGCTTCAGGGAGAACTCAGGGAAGGTTGTGTCAGGCCATGGTTTCCTAGACTTTCACCAAAAGCATATCCAATAAAAGTAAAATGGATAAATAAGATTTCATCAAAATTAAAGACTCTTGTGCGTCAAAGGACTGCATCATGGAAGTTAAAAAAAAAAAAGAAAAAGACAGCTTAATTTTAAAAATGGGCAAAAGATTTGAAAGGACAATTCTCCAAAGATATACAAAAGGTCCAAAAGTAGATGAAAAGATGTCCATTAGGGAAATGCAATTCAAAACCCTTATAAGATAAAATTTCATCCCCACTAGAATGACTACTATTAAAAAATGGACAAACAAGTGTTGGAGAGGATAGGGAGATAGGAACAGTCATTCTTTGTGGGTAAGAATGTAAAATGGTGCAGTACTATGGAAAACTCTTTGGTAGTTCTTCAGAAAATTAAGGATAGGATTACCATATGACCTGGCAATCCCCTTTCTAGGTGCATATTAAAAGAAGTGAAGGCAGGAACTCAAACAGATTTTCCCACACCAGTGTTCATAGCAGCATTATGCGCAATTGCCAAAAGATGGTAGCAACCAAGCGTCTGTCAACAGACAAATAGATAAACAAAATGTGGTACATATTTACAATGCAATATTGTCCTGCCATGAAAAGTGATGAAGTTTTAATACATGTGACAACACAGATAAACATTGAAAACATCATTTTGAGTGAAATAAGCCAGACATAATAGTACAATATTATATGATCTGAATGATTTAAAATAATTAGAATAAGCAAATTCATGGAAACTGAAATACAGTTATCAGGGGACAGGGTGGCAGTACGGAATAGGGAACTAATGATGAACTGATACATAATTTCCGTTTGCAGTGATGAAATAATTTTGGTAATGGATGGTGGTTATGGTAGCTCAACATTATGCATGTAATTACCACCCTGAATTGTATATTTTAATTTGGTTAAAAGGGGATATTTGGGGGTTACATATATGTTATTAAAATAAAATTTTAAAAAAAACTCTTAGGACTATACCACACAAACAGTGAATGCTAATGTACAACCTATGGTCCATGGTTAACAGTATAATTATAATTTTTTTTTCAATTGTAACATAATTATCACACTAATGCAAACCATTGATAAGTGGGGAGGGGACTCTGTATTTTCTGCAAACCTCAAACTTCTCTATTAAAAATTATTACTAATTTTTTAAAATAATAATTTGTCTGGTTTCTGTCATCTGACTGGACATTGACTGATACTCCTGCACATTATTTAAATATTTATATCACTGTCCCAACTTACCAAAGGGTATAACTCTTACCTGAAAACTCCTTGATTGGAAAACATAGCATATTTCAAAGCACAGAAGATACGTAATAAAAACTAGTTACTAACAGACATTATTGATTTCATCACCTGAGAAATCAATGATAACAATTCTAAGAATTTAGAATTATATGACTGCCAGGTATTTCTGTGTATAGCTAACCAACTATTTACAGAAACAGCTATATTCTGCCTTTTCAAAATCACAAAGAACTAACCTCTACATCTTTCCTTGGCCAGAAACTTTTCAATCCAAGTCCCCCCATCCACTGAGAATGCTCCCCATTAGAACAGATCTGAAATGGAGCCTTAGCCTGTGACCCTTTTGTGACATTTAACCACCAGAGACATTTATAGATGAAAGTGACTAAAACAGGCATCACTGTGTGCCAAGCGCTTTTCTGAAAGCATTCGTAACGCTTTTAAATCTCAAAGCCATGAAATGAGGTGGATATAGACACTCTCCGTATGTTTACACACAAATGAAAATCGAGTGCTTTGCCCATGTTGACATGATGAGTGAAGGATTTGGGCACTAGCTCCGGAAGCCATCATCTTAACCATAACGATATCTTAAAATAAAGGGAGCTCGGAAGTTTGGGGTGCAGGGGCAGAGGAGGAGGAGGCAGGTCACAGGAGAGGTGAAGAGCATCCCTCCTGGGAACAACACAATAATCTATAGCACCAGCTAATTCTTGAAAAGATTAATGAAATTGGCACACCCTTAGCTATACTGACAAAGCAAAAAGAAGAGAAAATACAAATAAATAAATTCAGAAATGAGAGGCAGTACTTAAAATTAGGCTTAGGAGTCACCCTCAGAGAACTTCTTTTGTTGCTCAGATGTGGCCTAACTCTCAGCCAACATGGCAAGCCAACTCACTATCCTCCCCCTCTCTACATGGGACATGACTTCCAGGGGTGTGAACCTCCTTGGTAACATAGGGCAGAAATCCTAGAATGAGCTGGAACTTAGCATCAAGGGATTGAGAAAAATCCTAGAATGAGCTGAGACTCAGCATCAAGGGATTGAGAAAACCTTCACAACTGAAAGGGGGAAGAGAGAAATGAGACAAAATAAAGTGTCAGTGGCTGAGGGAATTCAAACAGAGTCAAGAGATTATCCTGGAGGTTATTCTTATGCATTATATAGATATCCCCTTTTTAGTTTAAGGTGTATTAGTCTAGAGGGAAGTTCCTGAAACTGTAGAGCTGTGTTCCAGTAGCCATGTTTCTTGAAGATGATTGTATAATGATACAGCTTTCACAATGTGACTGTGTGATTGTAAAAACTTGTGTCGATGCTTCTTTTATCTATGGTATGAACAGATGATGAAAACATATGGATTAAAAATAAATAAATAATAGTGGGAACAAACGTTAAAATTTTAAAATTACATATATATTGGGTAGATGGAAATACTAGTGGTCAATGAGGGCGGGTAAGGGTTATGTATGAATTTTTTCTTTTCTCTTTTTATTTATTTTTTTGGAGTGATGAAAATGTTCTAAAAAATGATCATGGTGATGAATATACAACTATGTGATGATATTGTGAGCCATTGATTTTACACCATGTATGGAATGTTTGTATGTTAAGAATGTATGTGCTTGCATGTTGTTTTATCAATAAAAATTTAAAAAAAAGAAATAAGATGAAGGTCATTAGAAATGACCCCACAGAAATTAGAAGGATCATAAGAGGATACTATGAACAACTGTATGCCAACAAATTAGACAATCTTGATAAAATGGACAGATTCCTAGAAACACATGAACCATGTATAATGACTCTGGAAGAAACAGAAAACTCAACAGACCAATTAAAAGACATCAGATCAGTCATTTAAAATCTCTCGTCAAAGAAAGGCCCAGCAAGTTATAAGATTCCACAAGGGTTCCAGGCACTAGAGTAATTTGCCAGAAACCTAGAACCTCCAGATGGGTCCCTGGTCCAGATAAGTCCTGAAATCTAGCCCAGTCTCTCTAGAACATCAGATTGTTCCACATCCCTACCCCATATTAATGACAGACCCTGCCAACATCAAAAATTTAGAACTGCCATAACCCAAACCCATGCCTTAATGAGAGGTATGGAAAGATCAAAGGTGATGGTGGAATTATACATAGAAGATAGGACTTAAATGAACATGAATGCTGAATCATTATAATAATATCTGTTTTAGTTTCCAGTGTTTTAGAGCAGCTAGAAGTAAAAACCTCAAATTCTGAAATTGTAACCCATGTCAAAGTCTGAAATACATTTTACAATTAATTGTGGTGCTGTGCATGGAAATTTATAGCTTTTTTGTATATATGTTATTGTTCACAAAAGAAGGAAAAAAAATTGATTGTGATGATAAAACGTATTTAAGCCTTCTAGCCTCCTATATTCTGGAGCAGTTGGAAGGAAAACTGTGAGAGGATTGTATGGTAGCCGATGACAAACTCTGGGATCTATCCTGAAACCATTTTTTGAAGAGTGCTTTGAAGACTACTGCTCTGTTATTTCTTTGCTTTGTACATGTTATATGACACAATAAAAAAAGTTTTAAAAAACCGAAGAAAGGCCCAGAAGCAGACAGGTGCACACATGAATTTTTCTACAAATCACTCCAAGAATAATTAACCTATACCATGCTCAATCTCTTCCTGAAAAATAAGGAAGAGAAGGGAACATTGTCTAACCTTTCCCTCATGTCCAAATCATCCTAAAAGCAAAGAAAATAAAGATACTACAAGAAAAGGAAATTACAAACTAATTTCTCTTATGAATACAGTTACAAAAATCCTCTACTAAATACTTAAAAATCAAATCCAAAAGCATTACGCGCCGTGATAAAGAGGGTTGTACCCCAGGTATGCAGGCATGTTTCAGCATAAGAAAACCATTAATGTAATACACCAAATTAACAAAATGAAAGGGAAAAAACATGATCATCTCCATTGATGCAGAAAAGGACTCTGGCAAAATCCAGCATCCTCTCTAGATAAAAGCACTTTTAAAGATAAGAATAGAAGGGAACTTCCTACACATGATTGAGGGTATATACGAAAAATGCAGAGCTAACTTTGTACACAATGGAGAAAAAACAAAACATTTCCCTCTAACATCTGGAAAAAATAACAGCACGATCACTCTCACTGCTATTATTTAACCTTGTGCTAGAAGTTCTAGTTAGTGCTGTTAGGCAAGAAAAAGAAATAAAATGCACCCATACTGGAAAGGAAGAATTAAAACTTTCATATTTGTAGATAACATGATCCTATATAGACTGTCCCAAAAATTCCACAAGAAAGCTACTAAAACTAATGAATGAGTACAGCAAAGTGGTGGGATACAAGATCGATATGCAAAAACCAGTAGAGTTCCTACTCTAGTAAGGAGCAATCTGAGGAGGAAAAAATTCCATTTACTATAGAAACGAAAAGAATCAAATATCTGAGAATAAATTTAACAAAGGATGTAAGGGGCCTATACACAGAAAAATGCAAAATATTGCTAAGAGATATAAAATGCCTAAATATATGGAAAGACATTCCATGCTGATGGATTAGAAGACTGACCATCATTAAGACGTCAATTCTTCCTAAATTGACTTATAGATTCAAGTCAATCCCAATCAAAACCACAACCACATACTTTGCAGACATGGGAAAGCAGGTTACCAAGTTTATCTAGAAGGATAAGTGGCCCCGAACAGTCAAAGGAACAAGAAGAAGGAAAACGAGGGTGGAGGCACCTCCACAGTGCCGGAAGAGAAAGCGTGTTACAAAGCACAGTGGTCAGAAGAGCAAGACACTGGCTTTGAGATATTGGTCAGTGAAGCCAGATTAAGAGTTCAGAAACAGACCTGCATATTTCTGACCAATGGACAACTTTAAATGCAATTTTATTGCTATATATTCACACACCATACAATCATCCAAATTGTACAGTGTTTTACAGTATCATCATGTAGCTGTGCATTCATCATCACAATCAATTTTTGAAAATTTTCTTTACTCCAAAAAAAAAAGAACAAAAGAAAAATAAGAGTGAAAAAGAACACCCAAAACCAACCATACTCCCCTGCCTCCTATTATTTATTTCTTTTTTGTTCTGTTTTTTTTTACTTATCTGTCCATACTCTGTAAAAAGTTACAGCCCCAAGGTTTTCACAATCACATGGTCACACCTTATGAGCTCTATAGTTATTCAGTGATCTCCAGGAATCAAGGTTATTGGATGATAGTTCAACAAGTTCAGGTATTTTCCTCTAGCTACTCTGATATACCAAAACTTGGAAAAGGATATCTATATACTGCATAAGAATATCCTCCAGAATGATGTATAAATTCTATTTGAAATTTCTCAGCCACTGAAACTTAATTTTGTTTCATTTACTCTCCTGCTTTTGGTCAAGAAGGCTTTTTCACTTGTATGTTGCAAGTGTTATTCTCATCCCTGGGAATCATGTCCAGTGTTGCAAGGGAGCTTTAGATCCTGGAAGTAATATCCCATGGGGGGAGGGGCGATGAGTTAACTTGAGGAGTTATCTTAGAGTGAGGTCACATTTGAGCAACAGAAAGGTTCTCTGGGGGTGACTCAGGCATAATTATAAGTAGGCTTAGCCTATTCTTGGCAGGAATAATTTGCAGAGGGGTGAATCCCAAGATTGAGGGCTCAGCCAATTGATTGGTTTGTCCCCACTGCTTGTGAAAATATCAGGAATTGAATATTTCTTCCTTTCTCCCCAGAACCCCAAGGGGGGTTTGCAAATACTTCTTTATTCCCTGGTGAAAATATTCTGGGATACAACAGGGCATCACACCAACCTGGACAAACCAACAAAATTTCATGCCATATTCAATATTCCATTTACTTATAGTGTTCAACTAAATTGACCACACAAGTTAAGTTAGGTAGTGCACTACCCTAAGTATGAATTTTGCATCGAATAAACATCTCTCCCTTTGGTCTTACACAGAAATTGAAGTTTTAAAATACGTACAATATCGTACTTTACCCTGTATTCTGAACTGCCCCAGTCCTGTGCAGATCAGCTTCCTTCACATCTCTAGTTGAAGTCTGATCTGTTTTTCAACTTTTTAAATAGTTCCTGTATGGGGTACTGCTGACTTTCACATCTTCTGAGCTCTAACTTTGAGTCTCAGGATTCACATAAATACCCAAGTGTTCTAGTTTGCTAGCTGCTGGAATGCAATATACCAGAAACAGAATGGCTTTTAACAAGGGGAAATTAATAAGTTGCAAGTTTACAGTTCTAAGGCCTAGAAAATGTCCCGATTAAAACAAGTCTAAAGAAATGTCCAATCAAAGGCATCTAGGGAAAGATACCTTGGTTCAAGAAGGCCGATGAAGTTCAGGGTTTCTCAAGTGAGAAGGCACGTGGCGAACACAGTCAGGGCTTCTCTCTCAGCTGGAAGGGCACATGGCAAACACGGCGTCATCTGCTAGCTTTCTCTCCTGGCTTCTGGTTTCATAAAGCTCCCCGGGAGGCATTTCCCTTCTTCATCTCCAAAGGTCGCTGGCTGGTGTACTCTCTGCTTCGTGGTGCTGCAGCATTCTCTGCTCTCTCCGAGTCTCTCTGAGTCTCCAAAATATTTCCTCTTTTATAGGACTCCAGTAAACCAATCAAGACCCACTCAAATGGGTGGAGACATGTCATCCCCTAATCCAGTTTAACAACCGTTCTTAACTAAATCACATCAACTAGGGAGATGATCTCATTACAGTTTCAAATATACAGTACTGAGTAGGGATTATTCTACCTTTAAGTAATGAGATTTATATTAAAACATGGCTTTCTTAGGGGGCATATATCCTTTCAAACCAGCACACCAAGGTTTCAGTATCTCAAAATTTTGGAAATAACAGTTGTTATCCCTGAATATATGTAACTGCTCTAGAAGCTTACAATCTAGGACCCTTTACAATAAGCCCCAATCTCATAACCCATGATCTCAGCTTCAGTGCACCAAGTTTTTATATTATAGTTAGTCCACATGATTGAAGCATGATAATATTTGTGTTTTTGCTTCTGATACTTCATTCAACTTACAGTCCTTAAGGTTGATTCACATCACTGCATGCCTCACACCTGCATTCCTTCTTGTGCCAACTTAGTAGTTTGCTGTATGTATACACCATAGTTCCCCCTTCTATTCCTCAGTCATTGTACCCTTAGGACACCTCCATCCATTGTGAATCGTGAACAATGTTGCCATAACACCAGTGGGCAAATGTCCATTCATATCCCCACACTGAATTCCTCCAGAAATATGCTGAGCAACAGCGTTTCGGGATCATATGGCAACCCACACCTAGTCTCCTGTGGACCCACCACACTGCCCTCCAAGAGGATACACCTCTCAGTTTCCCTACCTACAATGATAGCTATATCTCTTTCTCCTCATGTTCTCCAGTACTTGTTTCTCACTGTTCGTTTTATACAGTTTTATTTGCACATCAGACAATCCAGTCTAAGTAAACAGACATGATTTTGCACTATAATCTATATGAAGACATTTCCTTTTCTTCCACAAAGAATCCATACCACTCCCCCCATTCTCCATCACCCCTAATTGATATTCAGTTTTGGCATAATATCTTTGTTACATTCAGTGGAAGAATATTACAATGTTTACTGTTGACTATAGACTCTAGCTTGCATTGATTGTACTTTTTCCTGTACACCATTTCTTGTGTGTGTGTGCATGGGCAGGTACTAGGAATCGAACCTGTATCTCTGGCATGGCAAGCAAGAACCCTGCCAGCTGAGCCACTATGGCCCATCCTACACCATTCATTTTTAACACTTGGCAATGTTGACATTCATTTGTTGTCCTTCATGCAAAAACATTTTTATTTGTACATTTAATTACCATCTTGCCTAGAATGCTCTAGGCATTCCTAAATTATACCATTTCAGTCTTAATCCTCTATCTTTCTTCCAGGTTTCATATTTTACTTATTGTGCTACAATCAGGTTGTATTGTGCTATCTATTTCTGAATTTTTACAATGAGTCCTGTTGCACAAATTGTATTCCTGCAGAACAAATGTCCAATCTCTACCTTATTTGTATCTCCTGGTAACCCGTGTTCTTAACTTCAATTCTCAAATTTCATTCATTAGCATTAATTCATATTACTGAGACCATACAGCATTTGTCTTTTTGTTTCTGGCTAATTTCACTCAGCATAATGTCCTTAAGATTCATCAACATTGTTACATGCTTCATGACTGAATTCTCTCTTGCAGTTGTGTAATATTCTATCATATGTATATACCACAGCTTGCTCAGCCACTTGTCTATCTCTTGGCAGTCATAAATAATGCCACTATAAACACTGCTGAAACTTCAGTTCCTCTGAATATATACCTAGTAATGGGTTTGCTGGATCATATGGCAAGTCTATACTTAGCTTCTTGAGGGACCACCAAACTGGAAAGCAGACTGCCTTCCAGTTTGGTGGTTTCTCTACATTTTACATTCCCACCAGTGGTGAATAAGTATGCCTCTGTCTCCATATCCTCTTCAGCAGTTGTAGTTTCCTTTTCATTTTAATAGCCATTATAGTAAGTATGAAACCATATCTCATTGTTGCCTTGATTTACATTTCCCTAAAAGT
This sequence comes from Tamandua tetradactyla, assembly GCF_023851605.1. Classification (NCBI taxonomy): domain Eukaryota; kingdom Metazoa; phylum Chordata; class Mammalia; order Pilosa; family Myrmecophagidae; genus Tamandua; species Tamandua tetradactyla. Next base: position 62,000,281 of record NC_135346.1, on the reverse strand, counting down.
CAGTGAGGTTGATCATCTTTTCTTATGTTTTTGAGCCATTTGTATTTTTAATTTGGAATAGTGTCTATACGTGTCTTTTGCCCATTTTTAAACTGGATTGTTTGTCTTTTGGTTGTTAAGTTGTAGTATCTCTTTATATATTATGGCTGTTAAGCCCTTACCTTATTTGTGGTTTCCAAATATTGTCTGCCATTGCATATGCTGTCTTTCTAATTTTCTGACAAAGCCATTTGATGCACAAAAGTGTTTAATTTTGAGGAGATTCCATTCATCTATTTCTCCTTTCATTCCTTGTGCTTTGAGTGTAAGGTCAAGAAATCACCTCCTATCACAAGATCTTTAAGCTATTTCCTTGCATTTTCTTCTAAAAGTGTTATGGTCTTAGCGCTAATGTTTAAGTCTTCAATCCATTTTAAGTTAATTTTTGTATAACATGTGACAGAGGGGTCCTCTTTCATTCTTTTGGAGATGGATATCTAGTTACCAAACACCATTTATTGAAGAGGATGCTCTGTCCCAGTTGAGTTGGTTTGATTGCCTTATCAAACATCAATCGTCCATAGATGAGGGGGTCCACATCTGAACACTCTATTTCATTGGTTAAACAGGTTGAAAGTGAAAGCCTGTAAAAAGATATTTCATTCAAACAACAGACAGAAAAGAGCAGGGATAGCTATATTAAAATCAGACAAATTAGGCTTCAAATGTAAAACAATTTAAAAAGATAAAGAAGGACACAATGCATGAATAAAGGGGACAATTCATCAAGAAGGAATAACAATCATAAATATTTATGCACCTTGCCAGAGTGCCCCAAAATACATGCAGCAAACACTAACAACACTGAAGGGAGGAGTAGAGACCTCTAAGATAATGGAGACTTCAATACACTTCTCTCATCAATGGTTACAACATCCAGACAGAGGATCAATAAGGAAACAGAGATTGAATAATATGATAAATGAACTAGACTTAACATTTACAGAACATTGCATTCCACAATAGCATGATATACATTTTTCTCAAGGGTTCATGGATCATTCTCCAGGACAGACAATTAGTTGGTACAGAGCTGGTTTCAATAAATTGAAAAAGATTGAAATTATACAAAGCACTATCTCAGATCATAATGGAAAAAAGTTGGAAATCAATAACAGGCAGGGGACTGGAAATTCACAAATATTTGGAGGCTAAACCACACAAGCCTAAAAAAAAAAACAGTGGGTCAAGGAAAAAAATACAAAAGAAATCAGTAAATATCTCAAAGCAGATGAAAATGAAAACATAACATATCAAAATTAATGTAATGCAGCAAATGCAGTGCTCTGAGGGAAATTTATTGCCATAAATGCCTATATTAAAAAAGAAGAAAGTGCAAAAATCAAGGAATTAAAAAAAAATCAAGGAACTAACTCCTTACTTGTAGGAACTAGAGAAAGAACAGCAAACTAACCACAAAGCATACAAACAGAAAAAAATAACAAAGGTTAGAATGTAAATAAATGAAATTGAGAACTTGAAAACAATAAAGAGACTCAACAAAATAAAAGTTGGTTGTTTCAGAAAATAAATAAAATCAATGAACCCTTAGCTAAGAAAAGAAACAAAAAGGAGATAATGCAAATAAATAAGATCAGAAATGGGAGGGGGGAACATAACTACGACCCTGAAGAAATAAAGGAGATAATGAGAGGATACTAAAATCAACTATATGTCAACAAACTAGACAAGTTATATGAGATGGACAACTTTCTAGAAAAGCGCGAACAACCTTCACTGACTTAAGAAGAAATAACAGACTTCAACAAACCAATCACAAGTAAAGAGATTGAATCAGCCATCAAAAAACCCTCAAGAAAGAAAAGTCCAGGAACAGATGGCTTCATTTGTGAATTCTATCAAGCATTCAAGAAATTCTCAGTACAAAAGGAGGAAAATTCAACTTCCACATTTGGAGAATTCCTGATATTCTCCCAAGCAGTGGGGACAACCAAATCAACAGGCTGAGCCCCCAATCTTGGACTTTGTTCTTATGGAACTTATTCCCACAAAGGATAGGCTAAACCTCCTTAAAATTAGGCCTAAGATTAACCCCAGGGAACCTCATCTGTTGCTCAGATGAGGCCTATCTCTCTCAGTGAATGTGGCAAGTGAACTCACTGCCCTCTCTCTCTACATGGGACATGACTCCCAGGAGTGTAAACCTCCCTGGCAACATGGGACAGAAATCCTAGAATGAGCTGGGACTCAGCATCAAGGGATTGAGAAAAAATTTTCTACTAAAAGGGGGAAGAGAGAAATGAGACAAAATAAAGTGTCAGTGGCTGAGAGATTTCAAACAGAATCAAGAGGTTATCCTGGGGGTTATTCTTATAGATTTTATAGAAATCCCTTTTCAGTTTATGGTGTGAGTGGCTAAAGGGAAATATCTGAGACAGTAGAGCTGTTCTCCAGTAGCTCTGTTTCTTGAAGATGATTGTATAAAGATATTGTGGAGCCTGAAACAGGCTATGAAAATAAGCCATAGTCAGCTGGCACATATGCCAGCTGGAAAGTCCCTCACATATGCACAGTATAAAGGTCAATAAATCAGTAACAACCCATCTGCAGCTAGCCCCAATTATGGTTATCGTTTCTAACTTGAGTTATGATTGGTCCATGATGCCTTAACTGAATGTTTCCACATCCTGCTGTGTATAAAACCTGCAGCTGTTTGTATCTCTTTTGTTCCAAATTGCAACAGCACCCACAAAGCTTTGCGCCTTGCTGCACAGCACAATAAAATGATTTAAGCATGGCCTTTAGTGTAGCGTCCTGTTCCAGAAGCCTCTCGGTTGAAGGCTGTGCCCCAGCACCAGGTGCAACAGCTTTCCTGGTACCTGAACAAGGACTTGACTAACTGGCACAACCTCTGACACTGGATCAGATACTGCTGGTTCCTGGCCTTCATCATCAGATCAGCTAGACCCTCAGATTGCCAGCACATGTCTGCTCATGAGCAGACCCGAGAAAACTTGGGCTGATTGGACAATGGAGACACCCAGGGATCATCAGGCTTCTGTCGACCTGAACCATGCTTGTCAGGACCACCAGTCTCAGCCGTTTGTTTGATTGTGAATCCACCTAACTGGGTGAGTAAGTCTGTTTTAGGGGATGCCCTAGGATCTCTCCTGGACCCTCTGAACACAACCAGAATTGGGTCCTCGGTTTAATGTTCTGCCTGAGTAAAAAAAAAGCAATTCTGTAATTAACCAGTGTCTAAAATGGTAACTAGGCAGTCCTCTCCAGGAAACGGGGAACCCATTGAAACCCCTGAATATATGTTACAAAACTGGTCAAAACTAGAAAAGGGAAGGTCTGAGAAAAAATGATTAAATACTGTACTGTAATATGGCTAAAATATGATATTGCCAGTCTGCCAAAATGGTCACCAAGAGGGTCTTTTGATATAAATTTGCTAAATGCCTGGATAATGTCGCTAGACAAGACTGGAAAGTTTGAGGAAGTATCTTACTGTATGGTTTCCAGGAATGCCTCCTATGGCTTCCAGTTCAATTCCCTCCCATGTACCCTTTCTGAACCTTTGTTAAAATCTCAGGCCCCTGCTACAAACTGTAATCCCTCAACAGTGCCCGTCACCCAGGACTCAGCTCCTGTCCAGTCTTCCAGTTCCCCACCACCTCACCCATCAGCTCCAACCTCTGAAAACCCCAGTCCCAGGGCAACTGGACTATACCCCTTAATCCCTGTAACCAGGATAATTCCTTCTGCTGGGGCAGAGGGGGCTCTAGCCATGGTTCGGCTATATTCACATCAGGCATGGGGACCATCAGAGGTAGCCAATCTAGCTGAGTTAAAGGATAATTTCTCTACCCAGCCTCAACTGGTGGTAGAAACTATCAACACTCTTCACTGTTCACAAGCCAACCTGGGAGGGTCTAAGAGCCTTGGCTGGTCTAGTATTTTCAGAAGTAGGAACCTCCCAGACTGTTTCAAATGCCCACTGACTAGCAAACTCTCAAGCCAACATCACCCTCTAAGGGCCAGAAGATGAACAATTCAACTGGGAGGTCAATCCTGACAGGGATTTTAATGGTGATACTCTAACTCAAAATGACCATGCCTGTGTCTCCCCTGCTCAACACTTGGCCCATTTTCAAGACCTCTTCTTACAAGGATTAGAGGCCAGCATGCTTCACACAACAACTTGGCCTGAGTAGAGGAATGTTATCAAAATGAAAAAGAAACCCCAACCCAATTCCTCCAAAGATTCAGGGATGCAGTCCACAAACATACTAGTGAAAATCTTGATGGCATGGCAGCTGAGCTCATTAATTGCTTACTTCAGCAAACAACTTGACTCCACTTTCAGGGGATGGCCCTACTACAGGCTGTAGGTGCAGCTGCCCTGCTAGTCCAGGAAGCTCAAAAATTCACCTTCGAAGAACCTCGAACCATTCTGTCCTCCCATGTTATTCAGACTATTCTTGAAACTTGAGGACCTACCTGGATGATCATTTATCTCCTCAGATGTCAGGCCATTCTCCTTGAACGTCCTGAGGTTATTCTACAAGTCTCTGACCAACTAAAGCCTGCCACCCTCGTGCCTCTGCACCCCACAAATCCAGAAACTTCCAGTCATGACTGCACCCACAGCATTGACCTGCAAACCAAGCCTCAAGAAGATCTCTCTGAACACCCCATTCCAAATCTTGATCTCCAACTATTCACTGATGGCTCCAGTTTCATTGAAACTGGCACCAAGTGTACTGGATGGGCAGTTGTAAATGACTCAGTAAAAAAAACATGGCCAGTGGTGTCCTCTTCTTGAATGTTCTGCCTAAAGGGCAGAATGTGAGGTGGTCATCCAGGCCCTACATCTCAGACAGGGCCTTCAAATAAACCCATATACTGACAGCAAGTATGTCTGGGTAGTCCTGCATGCCTTTGCCCAGTTATGGAAAGAAAAGGGACTGCTTGCTCAATGACTATTTCCAATTAAACATACCAAGGCAGTGACTTACCTGGTCACTGCAGTTCTCCTCCCACTCAAAATCAGCAACAATACAGCAGATCACACTGCACCATCAACTAGGAGATATCTTCCCCAGATGGGAAATTCCCAAGCACCTAAACTATGATCAAGGACCCCACTTTGTTGCCTCCATCGTTCAGGAAACTGCCAAGGCTCTGAACATCAATCAACTGGAAATTACACTCTTCCTACTACCCACAGGTAGCCCCATGGTGGAAAGAATGAACTGGACTCTAAAACAAAATAAAGCTGGTACCAACACCTGGCCAAGTTGACTTCCGAACCTAACTACCACACTACTTAACTCATTCTGTGAAAGCAACATCATCCTAATAACAAAGCCAGACAAAGAAATTATGAGAAAAGAAAATTACAGAACAGTTCATTTAATAAAAATAGATTTAAAAATCCTCAGAAAAAAATACTTGCAAATCAAGTCCAGTAGCACATTAAAAGAATTATACAACATGACCAAGTGGTTTTTGTTCCAGGTATGCAAGGCTGTTCAACACAAGAAAATCAATGTAATATATCACATCAATAAATCAAAGAGGAAAAACTACATAATTATCTCAATGGATGCAGAAAAGACATTTGACAAAATTCAGTATTCTTTCTTCATGGAAACACTTCAAAGGACAGGAATAAAAGGAAATTTACTCAACATGATAAAGGGAATAAATGAAAATCCCACAGCTAACATACTCAAAGGGGAAATATTTTCCTCTAAGATCAGGAACAAGACAAGGATACCCACAGTCACCATTATTATTCAACATCGTGCTGGATGTTATAGCTACAGCTATTAGGAGAGAAAAAAAGAAATAAAGGCATTCAAATTGAAAAGGAAGAAATTAAACTTTTGCTTTTTGCAGATGATATGATTGAATATGTAGAAAATCATGTAGTAAAGCTACTAGAGATAATAAACAAGTACAGCAGCATAGCAGGATTCAAGCTCAGCACACAAAAATCAGTGTGTTACCATGCACTAGCACTGAGCAATCTGGGGTGGAAATCAAGGAAAACACTTCCATTTACAATAGCTACCAAAACAATAAAATATTTAGGAACAAATTTAACCAAGGTCATAAAAGACCTATACAGAGAAACTGCAAAACATTGCGAAACTAAATCAAGGAAGACCTAAGTAAATTAAAGGACATACCCTGTTCATGGACTATAAGATTAAATAAATTTGGTTATTGGATTTTCTACTTCTGGAAGATTAAATTAATTTAATTTAATTTAATCTTGGGTAAAGTTTTGAGTAAAGTCAACTTTACCCAAATTGACTTATAGATTAACTCAATGCCAAATAAAATGCCAACAACTTCCTTTACCAAAATAGAAAAATCAATAACCAAATTTATTTGGAAAGGCAGCATGTCCAGAATAGCTAAAAATATCCCAAAGAAAAAAATAAGGTGTGAGTCTCACACTACGTGATTTTAAAGCATATTACAAAGCTACAGTGGAAAAAACAGGATGTTTCCTGCATAAAGTTAGATACATGGACCAATGGAACATATGGAGAGTTCACAAATAGACCCTTGCATCTATGAACAATTGATTCTTAATAAGGCAGCCAAGTCCTCTCAACTGAGACAGAACAACTTCTTCAACAAATGGTGCTGGGAAAACTGGATATCCATACCCAAAGAAATGAAAGAGGACCCATATTTCATGCCTTATACAAAATTAACTCAAAAAGGATCAAAGACCAAAACAGTAGAGCTAAGACCATAAAGCTTCTAAAAGAAAATGTAAGGAAATATCTTGAAGATCCTGTGACCCAGGGTGGTTTCCTGGACCTTAAACCCAAAGTGCAATCAATGAAAGAAGAAATAAATAAATGGAATCTCCTCAAAATGGAATACATCTGCACGTCAAAGAATTTTTTCAGGAAAATAAAAAGGCAGTCTACTCAATGGGAAGCAATATTTGGAACTCACATATTGGATAAGGGGTTAATATCCAGAACATGGAGGTATACTACAATTTAAAAACAAAAAGACAAACACAATTTTAAAATTGGCAAAAGACAAGAACAGGCACTTTTCAAAAGAGGAAATACAAATGGAACAAAAACATAAGAGAAGATGCTCAACTTCACTAGCTGTGCTAGTTTGAAAGGATTTTGTGCCCTAGAAAGGCTGTATTTTAACCCTGATCCATCTTTCTAGGTAGTGGTTTCTTTTAATCCCTATTCAATACTGTAGGTTGGAAACTTGATTAGATTATCTCCACAGAGATGAGACGCACCCAATTGTGGGTTTTAACCTTTGATTAGAGGCAGATGTGACTCCACCCATTCTAGGTGAGTCTTGATTAGTGTATTAGTTAGGGTCCTCTAGAGAAACAGAATTAGTAGGAAATAGTTCTAAATATAAAATTTATAAAAGTGTCTCATGTAACCATGGGAACGTAGAGTGTAAAATTCATAGAGCAGCTTGAGAAACTGATGATTCCAATGGAGCGTCTGGACAAACTCCACAGGAGAGGTTCAGTGGCCAAGCAGGAAGAAAGCCTGCCTCTTCTGAGTCCTCCTTAAAGGTTTCCAGTGGTTTGATTAGGCATCATGTTTTAAAGAAAACACACCCTTTGGCTGATTACAAATGGAATAAGCTGTGCATGTAGCTGATATGATCATAATTTAGTTCTATTAAATGTCCTCATAGCAACAGACAGGCCAGCACTTGCCCAACCATACAAAAAGAAACCACCACCTGGGCAAGTTGACACTTGAACATGACCATGACAGTCCATGCCTTGTCAACTTGGCAGCTATACCCATAACCTTAAATCATATCTAATTTCTAAATAGAAAACAATAAAAGGCACATTTTTTTCACCCAATGATACTCAACTGTCCTGCGTATGAACAGAAGCACACTAAATCTCTCCAGAGTAGGGTGCAAGTCCATGCATAATATTCATTCTTAAATTTGATATCTTACAACTTAAATAGTATAACATGAGCCAGACAGCATTACAGTCCTCATTTCTGTAACTGATCGCGTAGTCATAGTTCATATTCATCACTACTTTCTTCCACTATCCATCCCATGTTACCTTTACCCTCAGCAAGCACTTCAGCTGACTGTGGTTCTTTGCCTGGTGGGGTGACCCAAACTTTTATTTCTGAAGTTTCAGAGCCATTGGTAGTCCTGCCTGGTTTGAGTTGTTGCATTTTTCCATTGATTTTAATCACAGAGCATGGTAGTACTAAAAGATGCCCCAGGGGATCTCCTATATTCCAGGAAAACTCTTCTTTACCTCCATTGTGTACTTGCAGTCCTATTTCTCCCTGATACACAGGGTCAACCACCCCAGCCAGTAATGTAATCCCCTTTCTGACTTGTTGATCCAGGGGCATGAGTAGCCCAAAGTGACCAGGTGGCAGTCTTAGATTCCTGTTCAACGGAATCATTGTTGTTTCACCTTGTGGAAGAACTCCCCCTTTTGGAACTAAAACCTGCAGACTAGCAGAGCTCAAAGTCAAAGAGACAGGAAGCAAAAATTTTCCTAGTGGATCACTAGGGGTAATAATTAGTGGTGCCACTCCCATTTCCACCTCTTGGTTTTTGGACCCATGGATCCTGGCAACGGGACAAACAGCACCATACAGTGGACGCTGATTCAGAGCAGACACAGATTTCTGGAGAACATTACCCCAGCCCTTCAAGGTATTGCCACCTTGTTGGCACTGTAATTGAGTTTTCAAAGGGCCATTCTATAAATCCAGCTGCTTCTGGATGATGGGGAAAATGGTAAGACCAGAGAATTTCATGAGCATGTGCCCATTCTTGCACTTCATTTGCTGTGAAGTGTGTTCCTTGATCAGAAGCAATGCTGTGTGGAACACCATGACGATGGATAAGGCATTCTGTAAGCCCACGGATGGTAGTTTTGGCAGAAGCACTGTGTGCAGGGAAAGCAGATACATACCTAGAGTATGTGTCTATACCAATTAGAACAAATTGCTGCCCCTTCTATGAAGGGAGTGGTCCAATGTAATAAACCTGCCACCATGTAGCCGGCTGGCCACCTTGGGTAATGGTACCATATTGGGGGCTGAATGTGGGTCTCTCCTGCGGCCAGATTGGGCACTCAGCATTGGCTGTCGCCAGGTCAGTCTGGTTGACTGAAATTCCATGTTGTTGAGCCCATGAATCACCTCCATCCCTACCACCATGACCACTTTGTTCATGAGCCCATTGGGCAATGACAGGAATTGCTGGGGAAAGAGGCTGATATCCACAGAATACTAGTCATCTTATCCATTGATTATCAAAACCTTCCTCTGCTGAAGTGACTCTCTGCTGCGCATTCACATGGAACACAAATATCTTGATGATTTTAGCCTACTCAGAAAGGTCTATCCACATACCTCTTCCCAGACCTCCTTGTCACCAATTTTCCAATTATGGTCTTTCCAAGTCTCTGACCATCCAGTCAAACCATGAGCAACAGTCCATGAGTCAGCATACAAATGCACCTCTGGCCAGTTCTCCTTCCAAGCAAAATGAACAACCAGGTGCACTGCTTGAAGTTCTGCCCACTGGGAGGATTTCCCCTCACCACTGTCCTTAAAGGACACCCCAGAAAGGGGTTGCAGTGCTGCAGCTGTCCACTTTTGGGTGGTACCTGCATATTGTGCTGAACCATCTGTAAATGAGGCCCGAGTTTTCTCTTCCTCAGTCAACTCACTGTAAGGAACTCCCCAAGAGGCCATAGCTCTGGTCTGGGAAAGAGAAGGTAATATGGCAGGAGTGGAGACCATGGGCATTTGGGCCACTTCTTCATGTAACTTACTTGTGCCTTCAGGACCTGCTCTGGCCCCATCTCGTATGTACCTTTTCCATTTTATGATGGAGTGCTGCTGTGCATACCTACTTTATGGCTTGGTGGGTCAGACAACACCCAGCTCAAGGTAGGCAACTCAGGTCTCATGGAAACTTGGTGGCCCAAGGTTAAGCGTTCAGTCTCTACTAAGGCCCAGTAGCAGGTCAAAAGCTGTTTCTCAAAAGGAGAGTAGTTATTTGCAGCAGATGGTAAGGCTTTGTTCCAAAATCCTGAGGTTCTGCATTGTGATTCTCTTTAAGAGCCTGCCAAAGGCTCCAAACAGCATCTCTATTTGCCACTGACACTTCCAGCACCATTGGATCTGCTGGATCATATGGTCCAAGTGGTAGAGCAGCTTGCACAGCAGCCTGGACCTGTCACAGAGCCTCCTCTTGTTTGGGTCCCCACTCAAAATTAGCAGCAGTTCTGGTCACTTGATAAATGGGCTGTATTAGCACATCCAAATGAGAAATATGCTGTCGCCAAAATCCAAAGAAACAAATTAGGCATTGTACCTCTGGTTTTGGCTGTAGGAAGGGCCAGATACAGCAACTCATCCTTCACCTTAGAAGGGATTTCTCAACATGCCCCACACCACTGGACACCTAGAAATTTCACTGTGGTGGAAGGCCCCTGTATTTTTGTTGGATTTATCTCCCATCCTCTGACAAGCAAATGCCTTACCAGTAAGTCTAGAGTAGTTGCTACTTCTTGCTCACAAGGTCCAATCAACATGATATCATCAATATAATGGGCTACTGCAATGTCTTGTGGGAGGGAGAAATGATCAAGGTCCCTGAGGACAAGATTATGACATAGGGTTGGAGAGTTGATAGTCCCCTGAGGTAGGACTGTGAAAGTATATTGCTGACCTTTCTAGTTGAAAGCAAACTGTTTCTGGTGGTCCTTACCAACAGCTGTTGAGAAAAAGAAATTTGCCAGATCAATACCTGCACACTCGGTACCACGGGATGTGTTGATTTGCTCAAGCAATGGTACCATATCTGGAACAGCAGCTTCAATTGGAGATACCACCTGGTTGAGCTTATGATAATCCACTGTCATCCTCCAAGACCCAACTGTTTTCTGCATAGGCCAAATAGGAGAGTTGAATGGGGATGTGCTGAGAATCACCACCCCTATATTCTTCAAGTCCTTAAGAGTAGCAGTAATCTCTGCAATCCCTGCAGTTATCCAGTATTGCTTCTGATTTACTATTTTGCTAGATAGGGGCAGTTCTAGTGGTTTCCACTTGGACTTTCCCACCATAATAGCTCTCTCTGCATGAATCAGAGAGCCAGTGTAGGGATTCTGCTAGTTGCTCAGCATGTTTATTCCAGTTATGCATTCTGGAAGTACGGAAATAACTGCAGAATGTGTCTGAGGCCCCACTGAACCCACTGTGATATGGACCTGAGCTAAAACTCCATTGATCACCTGGCCTCCATAAGCCCCCAGTCTGGCTGGTGGACTAGAGTGATGTTTTGGGTCCCCTGGAATTAATGTCACTTCTGAGCCGGTGTCTAATAATCCCTGAAATATCTGATCAGTTCCTTTCTCCAATGAAGTTACTCTGGTAAAAGGCCGTTGGTCTCCTTGGGGAAGGCTTGGAGGAAGATTAAAGTATAAATTTGTAGCAGTTTAATAGGGTTTTCCTCAAAAAATACTTGGCCTCCCCATCATTCAAGGGGCTCTGAGTCTGTAAACTGTCTCAAGTCTGGAAATTGAATAAGGGACCGTGACTCTGTGTTTTTGTAATTCAGATTATGCTTCTGTTCACTTGACCTAGAACTCTTTTGTTTATACAGCTCAAATAAGAATTTAGTAGACTTCCCTTCTATTGTATTTCTAGGTACCCCATGATTTACTAGTCAATGCCACAAATCTCTGAGTCAGATTATTTTGACTCCTGCTTTGAGTTTGCTGTCTATTATAATAGCCACGTCCACACTGTCTTTGGCAATTAAATGCTGCCACCTGGCTTCTGCCAACTCGGGATCCGGTCATCCACATTGTGTTTAAGGATTCCAGCTCAGTGACAGAAGTTCCTACAGTAATATCCTACCTGCAGAGAAGTACAACTACAGAGTTCTTCAGGGATGAGGGTGCTAGTCTCACAAATTTATTTCTCACTGTTCTGGTAAAAGGTGCATTCCTCGAGTGTAAGAGCAGGTTTTGCATGATAAATTCACTCTAACATTCAATCTCTCTAAGCCCCTGGATCCCCTCATCTGCATTATACCAAGGCAGTTCTGGCATTTCAACCTCAGGTAATGTCAGGCACCTTTTGATCCTTGTTTCAGCCAACCATCCAAACAAACTGCTCATGCCTTTTCTAACCCCTCAAGCTATAACATTGAATGCAGAATCTCTGCTTAATGGGTCCAAATCAATAAATTTAGCCTGATCCAGCCTTATATTACTCCCTACACCCTTAAAATTCATTGCCACACATATTCCCCTGATTTCTGTCTATATAAATTGGAAAATTCACACATTTCTTTTGGAAGTATAACATTGCTCTCATGTGTGATACTTCATACCTCACTTTTAGGGGCCTGTGGGACTTTAGTCTATTTATAGGTCTGGAAGAAATGAAAGGTGGGGGTGTGGGTCATGATATGATTTAGAAATGTCTTCCAAGGCACTTGCTCCAGAGCATTCATTTGCAGTTTCAACTGGTGAAACAAGATTAATTGCTCCAGGGCTAATCCCTTCAGGTGGAGGTTGGGTGGCCAACTCCTCAAGGCAAGCTGAAGGTGGGGCAGCTATGTCTTCAGGGCAGACTATTACAGGGTTATCTAGAGAAGACTCAGCATGACCCAGGGTTTCAACCTCACCACCAACATCATTATCAATCCATATGTCACCATCCCAATTTTCAGGATCCCACTCCTTTCCAATCAATGCCTTCACTTTCTTGGCAGACAACATGAAAGATTGAGATTTCAGTTATGTGGCAAAGTCTCTATACCTCCTATTTCCACAAAAATCCACAAAGGTGTCAAAAACATTATCCCCCAGAGCCTGGTTTCATACATGCGAAGCATAAGAAGAATTGAATGGTGATATTTTGACTATCTCTTTTGCCAACTCACTCCATGATTGGCAATGTCATTCTGATCATGGGAATCAGAGTCCTTAGTGCCTTTGAGTCCAGTCAGAGTAGAAACCTTTCATAAAAAAAACATTTTTAAGATTCTGTCTCTTGAGAACCACTCTTGGTATCAAGTTGTAGTTGTTAGTGTTCTCTAGAGGAACAGAATCAACAGGAAATATTTGTAAATACAAAATTTATAAAAATGTCTTGTACACAAATGAACATTTGCACACCAATGTTTATAGCAGCGTTATTTACAATTGCAAAGAGATGGAAACAGCCAAAATCTCCATCAACAGAAGAGTGGCTAAACAAACTGTGGTATATACATACGATGGAATATTATGCAGCTTTAAGACAGACTAAACTTATGAAGCATGTAATAACATGGATGGACCTAGAGAACATTATGCTGAGTGAGTCTAGCCAAAAACTAAAGGACAAATACTGTATGGTCCCACTGATGTGAATGGACATTCGAGAATAAATTTGGAATATGTCATTGGTAACAGAGTCCAGCAGGAGGTAGAAACAGGGTAAGATGATGGGCAATTGGAGCTGAAGGGATACAGACTGTGCAACAGGACTAGATACAAAAACTCAAAAATGGACAGCACAATAATACCTAATTGTAAAGTAATCATGTTAAAACACTGAATGAAGCTGCATCTGAGCTATAGGTTTTTGTTTCGTTTTGTTTTGTTTTTACTATTATTACTTTTATTTTTTTCTCTATATTAACATTCTATATCTTTTGCGGTTGTGTTGCTAGTTCTTCTAAACTGATGCAAATGTACTAAGAAACGATGATCATGCATCTATGTGATGATGTTAAGAATTACTGATTGCATATGTAGAATGGTATGATTTCTAAATGTTGGGTTAATTTCATTTTTTCCATTAATTAAAAAAAAAAAGAGAAGGGGTAATTGGAGCTGAAGGGATACAGACTGTGCAACAGGACTGGATATAAAAACTCAGAAATGGACAGCACAATACTACCTAATTGTAATGCAATTATGTTAAAACATTGAATGAAGCTGCATGTGAGGTATAGGTTTTTTTTTCTCTCTATTATCATTTTAATTCTTATTCTGTTGTCTTTTTATTTCTTTTTCTAAATCGATGCAAATGTACTAAGAAATGATGAATATGCAACTATATGATGATATTAAGAATTACTGATTGTACATGTAGAATGGAATGATTTCTAAATGTTTTGTTAATTTTTTTTAATTAATAAAAAAAAATGTCTTATGTAACTGTGGAAACATAGAGTCCAAAATCTGTAGGGCAGACTGTGAAGCTGATGATTCCGATGGAGGGTCTGGATGAACTCCACAGGAGAGGCTCACAGGACAAAGCAGGAAGAGAGCCTGTCTCTTCTGAATCCTGCTTAAAAGATTTCCAGTGCTTAGATTAAGCATCACTCATTTAAGAAGACATGCCCCATGGCTGATTACAAAGAGAATCAGCGGTGAATGTAGCTGACGTGATCATGGTTAAAGTCTATGAAATGTCCTCGTAGTAACGGACAGGCCAGCACTTGCCCAATCAGACAAACAGGTACCACCACCTGGCCAAGTTGACACATGAACCTGACCATGACAATTAGTTTATGGAATCCCTTAAAAGATGAAACATTCTGTAAAAAGCTTCAGAGCCATGAGAACCATGAAAGCCCACACAGCCAGAGACCTTTCAAGATGAAGAAAGAAAATGCCTTTGAATAAGCTTCATGAACTCAGATGCCTGAAGAGAAAGCTAGCAGATGCTGACACGTTCACCATGTGCCTTTCCAGCTGAGAGAGAAACTCTGAACAGCATTGGCCTTCTTGAATCCAAGTATCTTTCCCTGGATGCCTTATATTGGACATTTCTACATCCTTGCTTTAATTTGCATGTTTTCACAGCTTTAGAACTATAAACTTGAAAGTGAATAAATTCCCCTTTTTGAAAACCATTCCTTTTCTGGTATATCACATTCTGGCAGCTTGCAAAGTAGAACATATTTTGGTACCAGGAGTGGGGTACTGCTGTGATATGCAAATAGCAAACATGTTGGGATGACCTTTTTTTTTAACTGTAGTATAACATACACACAAAGCAAAGAAATGAAAGAGCAATAGTTTTCAAAGCACACCTCAGCAAATAGTTACAGGACAGGTCCCAGAGTTTTTCATGGGCTACCATATGATCCTCTCCAATTTTTCCTTCTAGCTGCTCTAGAATAGTGAAGGCTAAAAGGCTTAACTATTTTTTATCATCACAGTTGACTTTTTCTCCTTCTTTTCTGTGAAAACTAACATATATACAAAAAAGTAATAAACTTCAAAGCAGAGCACCACAATTAGTTGTAGAACATATTTCAGAGTTTGAGGTGGGTTACAATTTCACAATTTTAGGTTTTTACTTCTAGCTACTCTAAGATACTGGAGACTAAAAGATATCAATTTAATGATTCAGCATTCATGTTCATTTGTTAAATCCTATCTTCTATGTATAACTCCACCATTACCTTTGATTTTTCCATCCCTCTCTTTAGGGGTGTTTGGCCTATGGCTATGTGAACTTTTTCATATGGGAAGGGACTGTCACTAATATGAGGTAGGGAGATGGAACTATCTGATGTTCTGGAGAGGCTGGGCCCTCTAAGTTTCAAGACTTATCCTGACCAGGGACCCACCTGGAGGTTGTAGATTTCGGGAAAGTTTAGAATGACTTTTTAAATGGATAAGGGGAAGATTCTGGAAGAGTTGTGAGGAGCTTGATAGAGAAGGTCTAGAATGCTTTGAAAAGACTGTTAGGAGTGTGGACTCTAAAAATGCCTCTGATGAGGATCTAGACAGAAACAAGACATGTGTGATTGCAAACTGGAAGGAAGGTGATCCTTGTTTTAAAATGGTAGATAATCAGGCAAAATTGACTGGTATCTTTGGCAAGAAGGCAGATATTAAAAGCCATGAACTTGGATATTTTGCAGAGGAGATTTCCAAATTAAATGTGGAAAGTGCAGCTTGGTTTCTCTTGCAGCTTATAGCAAAATGTGACAGGAAAGAAATAAGCTGAGAACTGAACTCCTGTGTACAAAGAAATCAGAAATGGGTGTTCTGGAAAATTCTGGGCTTCCAGGGAGACCCCAGAGAATAATGCCCCATGTAAGGATTTCACCAAATGTGGAACCAGTCAGCCATTCCAGAAAAAGCCAGGATTGGAGATGGAATTATTCTGGAAGGATTTTTGGAAACTTATTCTATCTGATGAGCATGATCCGAGCCTACTGCATAGGAAGCCAACAAGAGTGTTGCAGGATCTGAACAAACAGCACCACTGGCAGTCTGGACTGAGAGGGACAGAAAAGGGACACATTGGAGGAAAAATAACGTCAGAGGCAGAACTATGGAAGCTAAAGTCTGAAGTCAAGAAAAAAAAGGACAGGCAGCAGACCCACTCAAGCACTTGGAGAGGGTGAGTTTGCCGGGAAGGCAGAGGGTGGGTCTTCCACCTCATTACAGTCAAAGAGTTATGCAAGCTCAGGCCTTTAGAGAGGGTGGAGCACATTCCTTGGGGATTGAGGAGAGCCTGGCCACCACCACATGGAGGGGGTGAGTATGTGCTCCAGAGAGGGCAGAGAGCCCAGATGCAGCTCCAATTCTTGGAGAGGGTGGAGCCAAGAAAAAGGTGTTTTCCCAAATGTCCCTCAAGGGTGCATTTGGAGAAAGGTGGGCCACTGCTTAGACACTAGGGAAGTGTGGGATAACTACTTTCTAAAGCCCCAAAGATAAATGACTCTCACACTTTGAAATCTAATGGAGTTTGCCCTGCAGATTTTTGAAAATGTTCGAGTCCAGTGACCCTTTTGTTCTTTCCACTTTCACCCTTTGGAAATGGGAATATTTATCCTATGACTGCCCCTCCTTTGTATGTTGGCAAAGAACTTGTTCTGAGTCTTACAGATCCAGAGCCAGAGAAGAATTTTTGCCAAAGGGAAGACCATGTCTATTGCTGACTTTGATGAGATTTTGCACTTCCTCTTTATAAAAGTCATTCTGTTTCTGGTATATCACATTTGGCAACTTGCAAACTGGAACACTAGCTATTAGAGGAATACAAATCAAACCAGAATGAGATTTCATCTCACACCTACTAGAATGGCCAGTACAAAAAGAAAAAGAAAAAAATCAGAAAACTACAAATACTGGAGAGGATGTCAGGAAAGAGCATATTTATTCACTGTTGGGAACACAGAATTGTGCAGCAGACCTTGAAAGCAGTTTGATGGTTCCTCAGGAAACTAAGTATAGTATTGCTGTATGATCCAGCAATTCCATTACTAGGCATATACTCAGAAGAACTGAAAGGAGGGACACAGATGTACATTTGAAAACCAATATTTTTAGTGGCATTATTTATGATTGCCAAGAGATGGAAACAGCCCAAATGTTCACCAATGGATGAATAGTAAATGTATGTGATGGAATATTATGCAGCTGTAGGATAAAATAAAGTCATGACCCATGCAGTAATGTGGTGGAACTTGAGGATATTATGTGAGTGAAATTACAGAAAAAAGGACAAATCCTGTATAGTCTCACTAACATGAACTCACCATAATGAGCAAACTGAGAGTTAAAGTTGAGAACATAGATTATCAGGGAAAAAAGAGAGTAGAGATTAGGTATATGATGCTTATGGAGTTCTAAATGTTTAGCAAGATTGTAAAAATTCAGAAAAGGATGCACAATAGTATGTGATGGTAGCACAATATGATAAGTATATGAACAAAACTGAGTGTGAATATAGCTAAAGGTGGAAGGCTAAGGGCTTGTATGGCACCAGAAGGAAAGCTAGAGGATAAAAACTGGGATTGTATAACTTATCAATATCTATAATGGACAATGATCATGATTAAATGTACAAATATAAGAAGGTTTTTACTTGAACAAGAATAAATGCATGACTCAATTGCAAATTGCTAAAAATGGGTTGGTATATGAAAAAATACCATTAACGTAAACTAGCACTTATAGTTAACAGATCATTAATAATAACAAGGGCAATGTACCAAAAATAAATGTTTATAAGAGGAGAATATAAGGGAGAGAGGTAAGTGATGTTTTTTCTTCTCTCTTTAACTTCATTTTTTTCTTTCCTTCTTCTTTGCAAAGTAAATGGAAATGTTATCATTTAGATTGTGGTGGTGAATGCATAACTGTGATTATACAAGGAGCCATCGACTATACACTTAACATGGGTCATATGGTGTATGAATGGAACTGTTTAAAAATAAACAGAGAGATAAATGTCCTGGAGAAGATGTGGAGAGAGAGAGAAATGTCCCGGAGAAGATGAGGAGAGAGAGGTAAATGTCCCGGAGAAGATGTGGAGAGAGAGGTAAATGTCCCAGAGAAGATGTGGAGAGAGAGGTAAATGTCCCGGAGAAGATGTGGAGAGAGAGGTAAATGTCCTGGAGGAGATGTGGAGAGAGAGGTAAATGTCCCGGAGAAGATGTGGAGAGAGAGGTAAATGTCTTGGAGAAGATGTGGGGAGAGAGGTAAATGTCTTGGAGAAGATGTGGAGAGAGAGGTAAATGTCCCGGAGAAGATGTGGAGAGAGAGGTAAATGTCCTGGAGGAGATGTGGAGAGAGAGGTAAATGTCCCGGAGAAGATGTGGAGAGAGAGGTAAATGTCCTGGAGGAGATGTGAAGAGAGAGGTAAATGTCCCGGAGAAGATGTGGAGAGAGAGGTAAATGTCTTGGAGAAGATGTGGAGAGAGAGGTAAATGTCCTGGAGAAGATGTGGAGAGAGAGGTAAATGTCCTGGAGGAGATGTGGAGAGAGAGGTAAATGTCCCGGAGAAGATGTGGAGAGAGAGGTAAATGTCTTGGAGAAGATGTGGAGAGAGAGGTAAATGTCCTGGAGGAGATGTGGAGAGAGAGGTACCTATTCATTACCAATAGGGACGCGGAATGGTGCAGCCTCTGTGGAGGCAGCGTGTTGTAGTTCCATAGAAGACTAAGTAAAGAGTTGCCATATGATCCAACAACTCAGTTACTAGGCATATACTGAGAAGAACTGAAAGCAAGGACACAAATAAGCCTTTGCACACTGGTGTTTATGTCAGCATTATTCACAATTGTCTATGGTTAAAATGGCCCAAGGATAATTGACTGATGAGTAGAAGGGTAGACTGTGACATACATATGATGGAATATTGTGCAGCTTCAGAAAGGAATCAATTTGTGAGCCATGCAATGAGATCAATGAACCTTGTGGCTATTATGCCTGGTGGAGAAAGTCAGAAATGAAAGGACAAATATTGCATGGTCTCACTAATATAAACTACTTAAACAGAGAAAATTGAGAAATTAATTCAAGATCATAGGTTATATTGAGAAAGAAAGATTGGGCAATTAAGGATTAAGGCATATAGAATCTTCAATCAGGCTCATTTCAAAGGTTCCTAAATCATAAGTTCTTTTATTCTGAGATTTTCTACTCCTTATGTACAGCATGGTAGTTCCCTGGAACTTTGGGTATCTGCGTGATAGCTGAGTCTCAAAGTCAGCATTCTGCAGCCTCACTGAAAGTCAGCATTACTCCATACAGAAGGTGTTAATGAAGCAGGAAAAAAAATCAGACTTTAATTAGAGGTATGAATGAAGCTGATCCAGTTAGGAACAAAATAACTGGGTAAAAGAGGAAATTGTATTTTAAAACTTCAGCCTTTATATAAGGCCAAAGGAAGAGACATTTATTGTGGCAAAAATTTAAATTTTTGTAGCACACTATCTGATTTAATCTGTCTGGTCAGTTTATTTAAATAATCCAATTACATGGAACCTAAAATAGGGAATGAGATCTTATTATTCTGTACAGGTTATTGTAATATCTTGATACATTCTAGAGTATTTTGAGCAGGAAATAAAAAAAAGTATTTACAAAGTTCCTTGATGGAAAGGAGAAAAGAAGAGGAACTATTAAACTTTCCCAGTTAGAAAATTCCTGATATTCTTTCAAGTAATAGGAACTCCCAATTTAATAGACCAACCTCTCAATCTTTAAGCTTGCTCTTCTGAAACTTATTTCTCCTATGGTTAAGCTAAACCTACCCATAATTATGCCTAAGAGTCACCCCCAAAGAGCCTCTTTTGTTGCTCAGATGTGACCTCTCTAAGCCAAAAGATGCGGCCTCTTTCTCTAAGCCAAACTATGTAATAAACTCACTACTCTTCTGCTATGTAGGTCATGAAGCCCAGAGGTGAAAGTCTCCCTGTAACACGGGCCATGACGCCTAGTGATGAACTAGCCCTGGCATCTTGAGATGAACAATGTCTTCTTTACTCGAAGAGGGAAGAGAAATGAAACAAAATAAGGTTTCAGTGCCTAAGAGATTTCAAATAGAGTTGAGAAGTCATTCTGGAGGTTATTATTATGCATGCTTCAGCCAGATATTTCAATTGCTTCACTACGCCAAGCCCCAACCAACATTATTCCTGAAACCCTAAAAAATACCCCAGGCTCTATCTATGACTTTACAAATTTTTATCTATTAAAAGATGACTTTTTTCAGAAAACAAATGTCTCCAAATGGTTCTTATGCCAGATAAGCCCTGAAAGACAGAAGTACCAGTCTCTCCAAAAACATCAACCAGTTTCATCACTTTACCCCATAATGTGAACACACTTCTCAGCATGAAGAAATTAGAATCTTCATTGCACAGATATCTCTAAAGATTGAGAGAATGATTAAATGAGAGGGAGGAGCTATAACTGAGAAGTTAGGATATAATAAGTGATTATGACTACTCACTAACTATGTAGATATTTCTTTTTGTTTCTAGTGTATTAGAATAACCAGAAGATACCTGAAAATATTTAACTGTAATCCAGTAGCCTTGATCTGTGATAATGATTGCACAGCTATATAACCTTCACCTCGTGACCATGTAATTGTAAAATCATTGTGACTAACTTCTCCTGCATCCAGTATATGGGTAGATGAGCAATAAAATAAAGATGTGCATGAAAAAAAGGCTGGGAAAGGGGGGGGGAACCTATGTGAACTATGGACGGTAATTAATAGTACTACTTTAATAGTCTCTCATCAATTGTAACAAATGTAATTACTGTTTCAAAATAGAAGAATTACAAATAAAAAGTGCTGTCCTCAATTGTAACAAATTTTAAATAACCAATGCAAGTGTTGATAGTGGGCAGGTATATGCGAATTTTGAATATTATGGATGATTGTTCTGGAAACTCAAACCTTCCCTGATAATTTTTTTTCTAATTTATGTACCTCAGGTAAAAAGACTAAACTGAAAAAAAACACCATGTTAACTTGACAAATTTTAAGTTAATCTTACTAAATTTTACTAAAGCATTTTTAATTCAAAGAGAAACATGTTTGTTTATATAAACCAACAAACCATGGAATTTCCAATTGGTTCCCAAATTCTTTGGGGAAATTAGAAAAATTATTTGTTTGTTTATTTTTTGTCTATGTCCAAAAGAAATGAAGGATATGGTACAGATAACAAAATACATAATCTTAGACACCTGAGGAAATCATTGCTATTCATACTGAGACCCTTCAGGATTACCTCAAACACAAGCCTGCTCTCCTCCCTTCGTTCCATCCCCTCTACCTAAAATATATTATAGTAAGTAATGGACTGCTTCTGCTAGACTACTAGATTGCAAATTTCAAGAGCTCAGGGACTCAAGGACCTTTCTAATGTTTGAACAACTTTGCAGTATCTAGAGTTTTGTAAAGCCTTGCAGTCTGCAGAACTTCATTTTTTTACACTGCAGGGAGAAAAAAATAAAAACAGAATTTCCAGGTAGTAAAAGAAAAAAAAGGAATGAAGTCCTGATCCATTCGACAACAAGGAAGAACCCTGACCACATCATGTTGAGTGAAATAAGTCAGAAACAAAAGGACAAATATTGTATGATTTGAAACAATGAGAGTGAGCAAAACCAGAGTTAGAATCTAGAATATAGGTGTATTAATTAGGGTTCTCTAGAGAAGCAGAATCAACAGGAAACACTCGCAAATATAAAACTTATAAAAGTGTCTCAAGTCACCATGGGAACGCAGAGTTCAAAATCCTCAGGGCAGGCTGTGAAGCTGATGATTCCAATGGAGGGTCTGGACGAACTCCACAGGACAGGATACTGGCCAAAGAAGGGAGAGAGCCTGTCTCGTCTGAATCCTCCTTAAAAAGCTTCCAGTGATTAGATTAAGCATCACTCATGGCAGAAGACACACTGGTTGGCTGATTACAAATGGAATCAGGTGTGGATGCAGCTGATGTGCTCATGATTTAATTCTATGAAATGTCCTCATTGCAACAGACAGGCCAGTACTTGCCCAATCAGACAAACAGGTACCACCACTTGGCCAAGTTGACACATGAACCCAACCATGACAATAGGTTACCAGGGGAGAGCATGGCAATAGGGACTGGGAAATGAGACTTACAATGCACAAGTTTCCTATTTGGAGGGATGGAAATGTTCTGGTAATGGTGGCAGTAATGGCAGCACAACATTATGAACATAATTAATAGCATGGAAATACACGTCTGAAAGGAATTAAGAGGGGATATGTTAGGTTGTATATATGGCAGTGGAATAAAATATTTGAAAAATTCCTTGGAACTACATTGAACAATGTAAGCCATGTTTTATGCGGTTAAAACATAAAAACTAAAACATGGACTTTAATTAATGGTACAATTATAAAAGTGTGCTATCATTAATTGTAACAAATGTTCCACACCAATGCAAGACACTGATGGTAGGTTGGTGTTTGGGAATCCTGTATTTTATGCATGATTATTCTGTAAACCCACAAATTCTCTAATGAAGAAAAAATACTTCCTACAAAATAAATAAATAAATAAATAAAGGCAACCTATCCAATAGGAGAAAATATTTGGAAACCATATATCCAATAAGGATTTAATTTCCAGAATATACAAACAAGTCTTATAACTCAGTAAGAAGAAGACCAAGAACACAATTAAAATATGGGTGAACAATAGATATTTTCCCCAAAAAAGATATAAAATGTCCCAAAAAGCACACAAAAACATGCTCAACATTATTAGCCATTCGTAAAATGCAAATAAAACCACAATGATTTATCAATTCACAACCACTAGAATGGCTACCATTGGAAAATAAGTGTTTGAGGGGATGTGAAGAAACAGGAACACTCGGTCATCACTGGCAGAAATGCAGACGGTGCAGCCACTGCGGTAGACAGCTTGGTGGAGCCTCAGAAGGCTGCACAGAATTATCACATGATATGGCAACCCCACTTCTAGGTATATGCCTAAAAGATTTGAAAGCAGCAACTCAAACAGATAATTGCAATATTGCCACTTTTCACAGTGGCACTGTGCACATTTTCCAAAAGATAGAAGCAATCAGGTGTCAATCAACCAATGAATGGATGAAACAAACGTGGCATATACACACAATGAATATTATTCAACTATGTAAGGAAATAAAGTTCTAATACATGCAAAAGCATGTTTTTGTCCTTCTTCCCTTTTGTTTCTCAGGTTTTCCAAACACGGTCTTAACCTCAAATGACCCCAACTCAGGAAAGGCAATACATTGTAACCGATTACCTTAGTACTTACATTCTAGAACTTTAGTCTCCATATGGTTAAGGTAAGTTTTCCTTCTTGATCTGACTCTTCACTTTGACAATTTTAAGCAAAGAAAGAGCACAAGGGACTGGTGGTTTTTTTAGCACAACCAAATAAGCAAGATGAGGTTGGGTAGGAAGCAGATGATAACATCAAGAATGATGGTGGTTTCTGAGCATCAATGAAGAGGCAGAAGCCCTAGCTGCACAAAAAGCACAAAGCATGCATTACTATACTGATGTATTTTTCTTTTCAACATTAGACAGCTCTGTTATCAGCATCTATTGCTGTTACTGTTAACACACTTGATTGTGTAGCTATAATAAAATCAAAGAAGATAGCAATGGACAGGTGCAGGCAATCATCTAGTCCAAGGCCAAAATGTTAAAGAAGAAACCATGTTTACAAGGTTGAAGTGACTTCCTCAACTTCCCATAACTAACTGGCAGCTGACCAGAGAAGAGAACTCAGGAAATTTTTTCAGGATTCTTTTTAATTACACACTGTTGTCTCTTTGGCATATTTTTCTCTTTACCTTGATAATTTGGAAAAGAAAGAGAAAGACTGAAGATCGACCTACATCTCTTGATTTCTGGCTTTGTCCCCACCTGCAACTTTCACGGAACCTTTAGAAATACTGACTTTTTAAATTTGCATGTGTCATTAAATGCACATTCGCATAAAACCATGACTACTGCAGGGACACGGGGTGGGGAGAGGATAAAAATGGTGAGTTCTCTATTTCTACAATTCAGTACATGTAAGTTTTCTTCTACAATCATGCCTAAAATTTAGAATGAATAAAATATAAGAAAACTTTTCCTCAAAGTCTCAAAGTATTCTCTGAATATCTTCACATTTTTCCCCTTAGAAAGAAATCACTACATGATGAACCTGACCAGAGGAAAGTGTAAGAATAGTAACCAACCTGAGAAGTAGTTTCCTAAGATAGAAAAGATTCTCCTGAGCCATCTACATTGAAGTAGTTTATAAATATAAAAATCTAATTTAAGCAGCCCAGATAGACAGAAGGGAAGTCCTTCATGCTGGACTCTCCTCTCTAGAAGCTCAGAGCAGGCTCGGTTAAGAACCACAGTGATGGAGAGCTCATTAGGAATGGATTCAGACTCAAGATTAATTGCTATCTGGAAAGGGGTTCCAGGGGCCTCATTAGTTTCAGCAAGCTTGGTTTTCATGGAATAGGTAGGAAATGTCTAGGCACACCAGCTCTCCTCATCTTTTCCTGTTTTTGTGCTCCAGTACATTCATAAAGAGCAGCTCACCAATCCCAGTCCTCCTTTCACTGCCATTGTGTCCTAGATGTGAGTCATTTGTTGGGGGCAATGCAAATAGAAAATGCACATGAGAAATAGCAACTTAACTTATGCCTTTGGGAGTGGCTATAATTTGGGAGATAGAGAGAAGAAGGGACATATTCCAAACAAGGATTAATATGAGCAAAATCACAGTGGCAAAAGAAAAAAGAACTGAGTTACGCAGTTTGAGGAAGTAAATTCAAAAATGATGTCTGGTACTTTTAAGGTAGAGTAGTTAGTCAAGAGATAGAAGCAAGGTATCTTATTCTGAAAGATATTTTACCAGGATCTGACAATAAGAAACTGAATAGAGGCCAATGAGAATGATGGTCTTTGCTATAGGTGGTTAATTCTGTTATTTATTTGCTATCTTTGCCAAATCTCCAAAAATCGACAACATCTTCTATAACCATTTTGGAAACTTATATTACTAATTAGCACAGATCTTAAGGTAGGAATCTTGTCATAATATAGAGAGCTTGTGTAGTCACAGAATTATTGTTTTTGAGCTATTGCTTTATATTCACTTTACATTAAATCATTTCTCAAAGTAAATGGAAAAGATGTTAATTCACCAGGAATGTGGCCCGCTGCCTCCCGAAATAATGGATTTTAAGATTGGCCGATGTTTTTCATGTTACCATGTTCAAACAACCTTCCCAAAAGCTGTTACCACTACTGGTCAAGCAGAATGCATGGTCCAAGATAGCGAATTTTCCGAATCTAGAAATGGTTAGAGGAGAGTTCTCAGAGTATGTGAGAGACTAGAGAAAGAGGATTTCCAACTGCTACAGTGTGGCAGCTAAGAAGAGAGGCTTTTAAGTCAGTATGCCTCTATCAATTCTTAGGATCTGTAATTGTCCCCCTCACCTTCTATCTACTACTCTGCTTGAGCACAGCACAGATCTATCAATACATTGGCAAACTCTATATGGCAAGGCATATATACATATGTTCACGCAATACCACTCTGGACAAAACACGGATGTTGGCAAAAACAGGATGATGGTAAAAAAAAAAAAAAAAAAGGCTCCCAAAATCCTTTCACCATCAAGGATTTCTATTAAATAGTTGAGTAGATTAATGTGAGTGGATGGAATTTGGCACAGAAATAACAGAATTTAAGTAGCTTGCCATTGTGAAAGAAACACTAATTGAAGATGTGCTATCATGGAAAAAATGCTGTAGCACAGATAATGAAGCTTCTAAACTTCGTATGGAATGCCCAAAGTTTACTGGATAATGTAGTCCTAGAACTGAAACAGAGCCCACTTGTTTAGAAATGTGAAAAATCACATGATATAGACTAAATGAAAATCTTTCAAATGAATGAAATATAATGGACAAAATAGAGCCTTTACATGAAACGATTATGAGGTGGCTGAATACCTGCTTAAAAGCAAATGCAGAATTATGTATTAGTCGGGTTCTCGAGAAACAGAACCAATAAGAGCTATCTATAAATACACTTTTTAATTTAAAAAATTTTCTGTTTTAAGTTAAATTTCAAACTTATAGGACAGTTGCAAAAATAATGCAAAACCCATACAAAGAACCGAACCTAACACCACCCAGATGCCCAGATCAACAATTTTTAATATTTGTCACATCTGCCATATCATTCTATCTATCCAATTATCCATCTATTTATTTATGGAATAACATTTCTAAAATAGTTTTATTGAGAAATATCCACTCACATACAGTCTGACCATATTATACAGTGGCTCACGGTATAATCACATCGTTGTGTATTCTTCACCATGTACCTATCAGGACATTTGCATCACTCCAGAAAAAGAAATAAAACTAAGAATAAAGAACGCATATATCCTACAGCCCATACTCCTCCCACTCACTGACCCACAGTATTTCAATCTACTCAATTTTATCCTTTATCTCCCCATTTTTATTCATTTTTACCCATTTATTTTTACTCATCTGTCCACACCCTGCATAAAAGGAGCATCAGACACACGGTTTCCACAATCACACAGCCACATTGTAAAAGCTATAGAGTTCTACAGTCTTCTTCAAGAATCAAGGCTACCAGAACACAGTTCAACAGTGTCATCACTTCTTCTCTTTAAGTCTTCAAGTAATTGGATGAGACTACTCTTCACTGTTGAAGACAGTCCCCTCAGTTGACTGTAGATGTAATCTTCTATAGATGCAATCAGCTTACTGGTGATTTAAGCCCATAAAATACCCTCATAGTAACAATCAGGCCAGTACTTGCTTGACCAAAGATCTGGACACCATAAGCTGGCCAATTGACGGATGAACTTTATCATCACAGGCTAGAACTCAAATCTCATGACCCCTCCCAAAATAGCCTGTTCTTATAAAAAACGCAGAGCATTTATTTGTATAATTGCAAGTGGAGAACAGAAACCCTAGAACAAATGGGAATACAGATAATTTGAGTCAAGAAAAATATTACCAAAGAGTCAAAGAATATGGAAAAGGGAGGTAGAAGCTCACCACAATGAAAGATAATCTGCTTTGCTACTTCACTACTAGAACATTCCCATAACTACCTCTTCCTACCCTGTTTTTATAGGGTGTCACCCTGTCCTAGCCCTTCCAGATTCATCTTACAGCTCTAAGAATGGAACTCCTACAAGAATTGCTCACAGACTGGAGGGTGGTGAGAAAATAAACAAAACACAAACTTCTCCTTGAAGGATAATATTGTTACATAAATGCATGATGATTGCTAGGGATTTAGAAGAATAACCTGGAATCTAATTATATCAGCTTAAAAGTCAAGGGGGGCGGGCCGCGGTGGCTCAGCGGGCAAGAGTGCTTGCCTGCCGTGCCGGAGGACCCCGGTTCGATTCCCGGCCCCAGCCCATGTAAAAAACAAACAAACAAACAAAATATAATAAAACAAGAAAATGTTTAAAAATGTTTCCCTTTCTTCCTCCCTTCCTTCCTTCCATCCTTCCTTCCTTCTCTGTCTTTCCTTCCCTTCCTCCCTCTCTCTTTAAAAAAAAAAAAAAAAAAAAAAAGTCAAGGGGTAGGGGCTGTGAGGGTAGTTCAGTGGTAGAATTCTCACCTGCCATAAGGGAGACCCGGGTTTGATTCCCAGCTCATGCACTTCGCAAACAAACAAAGATACCAATAAAAACAAACAATTCAACAAACGATGCTGCAATAACGGGATATTCTAATGGAAAAAGAATGAAATGTGACCCTACCATACAGCATACAAAAAAAAATGTCAAGGGGTAGTCAGAAATATTAAGTGATAATTTAATTTCATGGGTTTATTATTGGCTTTTATTACTGAGAATGAAATATATAGGTAATGCTATGATGGCTTCTTTGCAGAAAGGAAACTGACAGAGATGGCAATTGTCTGACTGAAGTTGCAAAAAATCAATAAATATTTAGTGAATGCTCTACCTCTGCCAGTCACTTTGAGAGATACTGAAATGGATAAAGGGATGTGACTGCTCTCAGGAACTGAAAGTCTCATGCAAATGTATCGCATTTTACTCACAGTGATCAAGACCTTTGTGTGTATTTCCACTATTCAAAATTCAGTTTCTTTGTGTTTTCAGAAGCCTGAGAAATCAGTGTCTGTAGATAATGCACACAGCCAGTTCTTATTGGCTTGGAGTTTTCAATATCAGAATTTGCCACCAAGTATCAATACCTAGAGTAGCCATCTGTAAGAGAGTAAATAACATGTAAAAATGAAAATAAGATCAGGTATGAGCATAAGTGAATAAAAGTCTGAAAAGATAGCATGCATTTTTTAATTGTTTAATATTAATAACAAATTACTATAGGCAAGAATACTTGAATGATACAAACAAACTAAAAATTTGGGCATACCAAGTATTTAGTAGTTGGAAAGAAATTTAATCATTATGGAGCAGCCTAAGATAGCATTTTCCTAAATTCCAAGTAAGTGACATAAAACTAATTTCTGTAAGATCTGAGTAGTGGTGGGCACCATGATAACATAGTATCAAAGCACAAGTAAGGCTGGGATGAAGCACTGATGCAACTGAAGCAACTGGAGTTGAGTGAGAACCATCGTTCGGATTGGAACACTCACATGTAGACATGTTCGGAGTGATGTCAACAGACCACGTAGCTGGAGGAAGGGTCACAAATTGGCACAGGACCAGAGATCACTGGATTTGCTGGGGGTGGGTGGGCGTTGAGTTTCCTAATGATAATTGTTCAACTAAATTCTTTAAATTTACATTAAGGGAAGAGAACCTATAAAAGAAAGTCTGAAGTGAAAAAAAGAATAGAGAAATGGAGCAGATTAAGTGGAGTCAGGGCTTCAGCAGCATCTCAGCATGATGGAAACTGGACCTGGGCTGCCACGTGAGTGGGTTAGCAGTGGAAAGGGAGAAGCCAGGGAGCATCGCCAACAGCAGAAGGAAAATTGGGGGATGGACCCAGCATGTATGGTCAGCAAGGAGCTGGGAGGAAGGTGTTCTTGGTTTTCTTACTTCCCTTATGCCATTACTTCATTCTGTAACACCCATAATGTCCAAAATAGACCCTTTTTTGCCTCCTCAAAATGGGAAATTTGCATGAAATCTATGTGAGACTTTGCCTTTACCTCAGTTTACATCCCTTTGTGGTGCTCTTCTCTTTCTTAAATGGGCCCTGACTGACCAAGAGTGTATCTGGATTCACTATTCTCCACCACCTGTAGTTCCTCCTTCCTGTACTTGAGGCTGTCACTAGAGTTTTCCATGATCTGTCAAGACAGGACTGAGTAGAAAGATGGGAAATGAAAGACAAGTGTAGGGACCATCTTCCCGGGGAACCGCGAAGCCAGTACTTCAGTGTTTTGGCAGAGTATTGGTCCGGAGGTCACCTCTTGGCCCACCCAGTGTGGGCTACAAAGGAAACATTTTTAATGAACAGAGTAACATATTGCCAGCCTCTCTTAGTCCAGCTCACACAACACTATGGAAAATACCAGTAGTAACCTTCTCATATGGAGTCACAGTCCATCAAAAGAATTACCAAAACTAGCAAGGCTATGACTGAGGTAATTTTGATTTTCAACTGCAAAAACTGTTTTGGATACACATACATATATTATTAAGAAAACTACAGCCAACACCATAAAGTTGAGGACAAAATAGGACAAACATATATAGTAAATTAAAATTTTCTGACTACGAGATCAACTGGCCTGGGCTTTTTCAAATGTGGGAAGAGAACAGCTAAATCTCTGCTTGTTGCCAATATAAATAAAATACCACCTAACAGTACAGTGTCATAAAATATGGCATCAATTCATGAAATTGTGGTGGCTCAATTGGAAATGTCCCTCAGTGACCTAACATTAGATGAAGACTTCTGTTCACTAGGAAAGATGTGGTTATGCCTTAGGTTGAGTATAGAATTAGTCCTGCTTTTTGGAGCTAAAACATACAAATTTTAAACTAAAATCACTTAAACAGAAGCAAACAAGTAGCCTTGATTCTAAGGGAAAGATAGAAGACTCAAGTAATTCTGTGGCCAGAAGGATGGCAAGGGTTAGTTGTGAACATTCACCTACCACATTCTCACCTTCTAGTGGTTTGCTAGAATAATCTAAATTTGCAGAAATTAGCAAGTGAGAAGTGTTATAATGCCAGTAAAAAGTTAGAATATTAAGATATGATAGGCAATTTTACTAAAATCAGAAACTACTTTTCTCAGCCCATCCCTGATTTGTTGCTTTTCCCCATTCCAGGAAAGTGCTGGAGGAATATAGCTAATGACACCAGCCCGGAAGACTTCTTCCTTCTGGGGTTCTCAGATAACCCATTTTTGTGACTGTGTCCATCTCTTACACACTCACCTTGTGGATAACATCACTATCATAGTCCTGTCCTGCATAGACTCTCATCTACACACCCTATGTACTTCTTCCTCACCCAACTCTCCTTCCTGGATCGTTGCTTAACCACCATTTGCATTGCCCAGATGCTGGTTAACTTTGGGACTCAGACCATCAGCTGTCTGGGATACACAACTCAACTCTACATCTTCCCAGGACAAGGTGGTGTGCAGTGTGTCCTGCTGCTAGTCGTGGTTTTCCACCACCGACACGCTGGCTGTGTGCCGTCTTCTGCATTACCAACAGCTGTGTCAAAAGTTAGCTAGTGTCCCAGCTCTAGGTGGGCGGATTCTTTGGCACCTTGATGCAGTCCCTCACCACAATGAAGCTCCCCTTCTGCCTCACCACCTGGTGGGTGACTTTGTATGCAAAGTCCCTGCATTTGTCTGCCTGTCCTGCAGAGACATGCATGTCAATGAACTCCAGAAATCAGTGACCAGATTCAAGCAGTGCTCGCCCTCCAATCCAAGTGTCCCTGGAGCCACTTTTCCCAGGAGGGAGGGAAATTCCCAACTTTTTTCTACACTGTGGTGACCACCACTCTCAACCCCCTCTTCCACACCTTGAGGAACAAGGAGGTGAAGGAGGTCCTCAAGAGGCTATTCAGGAAAGACAAAGAAAGGCCAGCAAAGAAGAAGAGGCTCAGATCAACGGTGAAGTCAGCTTTGTCCTGTTCATCTACTCGCAGCGTTAAACCTGCAATACTTCACGTGTGAGTGACTCCCATGATCGACACTAATGCAAAATGTCAGTAGTGTGATTTATCCAAACAGGAGACCAAACAAAGGTGAAATCTGGTGCACTGCATAATGTTAGTGTCCTTAAATCTAAACATGGGTAGTAGGTAAAACTGTTCTGATCAGGGTACAGTCAGGAAATAGATGCCACTCCAGTTATTTTTAAAGAGAGAATTTATTATAAGGAATTGTTAACTGTATATTGAAGAACTGAAAAAGCAAGATGCAGCTGCTGCCCCCTTGGGGAAACACAAGAAATGGATTGGAATTGTTAAATTATGGCTCAAAGAAGTGGCTCAGGGAGCAGAAATTCTTAGACCTCCTACTTATGAGTAGTGGGTGGGGCTGACTGTACTGCCATGAAGCACTGAGTCTGTACACAACTAACGTTCCAAAATCTTGATTGATCATGATTCAATTCCTGCTAATGGAATTAGCTGCCGTTGCTGGGGTGAAGGCGCATTGCCAAGGCCATATAAGCAAAAACAGAAAGCAAACAGGGAAAAAGCAAGTATCCCCTCTCCGGTGTTTCCACTGGAGTGCAGACTACCTGCCTCTGTCACCCCTGTGGGTGAAGCCTAGTAAGGACCCAGCAAGTAAAGCAGAAATGTGGTGCCTGCCCCCCAGTACCAGCCTCACAAGGCGCTGCTCCAGGGGTGAGTTTGGAGCTAAGAGACACTGGCTGAATATCTGGCACACAGGTGTGTCACATTACACAACTCTATGCACAACCAGAAGATAATAAAAACATGGCCAGTTCATTGATTCTGCTTCCTATTCTTCTCGCACTTTCATTCTCACTTCCTCCTGAGAGTGAACACTGTGTCTGGTCAGACTAATGAGAAGAAGATATATAAGATACCTTGTCCATACAATACCCTAAAAAAAGAATTTCAAAACTTTTATAGCCTTATGAATAAATGCCTTCTCACTGTGCCAGCTATCCTGGAATTAAATTTCAATTGTTCTCATTTTGAGATAACAAAAATGCATATGTAGTTATAAGAAATAACGCAGAGACCCCATTTTCCCATTTTACTCAATTTTCCAATTCACCTGGATTCCCACAATGCTAACGTCTCGAAAAACTGTACTATAATGCCACAGTCAGAATGCTGATATTGCTACAGACACACAATCATTTCTGTCACCAAAAGAATCCCTCATGTTGCTCTCTTATAGCCACAGCCAATTCCTCACTGCTGTGTCCCCTCCAAGCTCTGGCTACAAAGAGTCTGTTGTCTGTATCTATGTTTTATTTTTTTAATGTTATACAAATGGAATTCTAAAGAATGTAACCCTTTGGAATTGGTTTTTTTCATTCATCATAATTCCCGGGATTCGCCCTAGTTTTTTTTGCAATTATCAGCAGTTCATTCTTTTTATTATCAAATAGTATTCCTCGGCAAGGATATACAGCAGTTTATTTAACTGTTCACCTATTGACACACAGCTGGATTGTTTCCAGTTTTTAACATTACCAATAAAGCTGTGTGAATATTTGTGAGCAAAGTTATTGTGATCATAAATTTGCATTTCTCTGAGACAAATGCCCAATAAAACAATTGCTGGGTTGTGTGGGAAACACAGGTTTGCTTTTGTTTTTGTTTTTTCTATGTTGTATGGTGGCGTCACATTTCATTCCTTTTCCATGTGAATATAGCATTATTGTAGCACCATTTGTTGAATTTTATGTTTGTTTGTCTTTGTTGGTTTCTTTGTTTGGGAAGTGCATGGGTTGGGAATCGAAACTGGGTCTCACGCATGGCAGGCAATAATTCCACTGCTGAACTACACTCAAGCCCCCTCCCCCACATGTTTGATTTTGTAAGAAATTTCCACCCCTTTTCCGTAGTCCAGGTCCTCCAGACCTCACTGTCCCTCCTTCTCTAACTGCATTTTACATTCCCACCGCATTTTACATTCTTACCAGCACCGTGTGACTGAACCAGGTTCTCCACATCCTTGATAACATTTGCCCCTGTCATTATTTCCATTTTCACCATTATAAAAGATGTGCAGTGGGGGTAGTTCAGGGGTAGATTTCTTGCCTGTCCTGGGGGAGACCCGGGTTTGATTCTTGGCCCATACACTTCCCCAAAACAAAAAAACAAAAGAAAGAGAAAACAAGCAAACAATTTCAACAAATGGTGCTGCAGTAATGGGAAACTCACATGGAAAAAGAACGAAATGTGACCCAATCATACCAAAAAAAAAAAAAGTGTGCTGTGATATCTCATTGTGGTTTTAATTTGTATTTCCTAATGGCTATTGATGATAAATGTCTTTTCATCCTTCATCAGTGTACCTTCTTCATGCTTTTTGCCCGTTTTCTGATGGGATGTTTTGGCCTCTCTTTTAAATTCAAGATTTCTTTGTATCTTCTAGATTTAAGTCTTATGTCACATATATGGTTTGAAATATTTTCTCACAGTCCGTGGCTTGTCTTTTTATCCTCTTAATAGATATTTCACACAGCAAAAGGTTTTATTTTGATAAAGTCTGGTTTTTTAATTTTTCCTTTTAAAAATCATGCTTTTGGTGTCATATCTAAAATCCTTCTTGAATTTTTTCCCTATGTTCTTTTTTCTAAAAGTTTTATGTTTCATATCTAAATACATAATTTGTATGGTGTTAATTGTTTTATAATTTGAGGCTTTTTGTTTTCTTCATATGGATGTCCAATTACAAGCACTTTTTTGACTTCGAATTTAGGCCATATAAGGCAAAAAGAAAACCTGGGGAATTCATTTTCATGAGTCCCTAACCATTCTACCTTCTTCTCTCTACTTTTCAGGGCTTTTTTATGTTAATTTCATATATCACATACTGGGTTTTAAGTTGTAATTGTGGAAGAAATAGGAAATAGTATGTTTACTAGATGTTTCCAGAAGGACAATTCTACTGGAATTAAATTTTTAAAAGTTTTTTTGACTGAAAAAAAATGTTTATTGCTGAAACATAAGTGCAGCCCCCTAGGCCCCAATAACAAAAGGCAACTTTTTCTTACCAGAGTAAAGTGCAACTTTTACTTTACTTCCTATTCAAACGTGTGCCTCACTGGACTCTAAACCTTACTGCATAAAGCGTAAGAGAGGCAGACTCAATAAGACCCGGAGCTTATCAGAAATGCAGAGTCACTGGGCCCACCCAAACCACTGAACCAGAATCTGCATTTTAACCAGTTCCTGGGTGATAAGCCTGTGCCTCTAAGAGTTTGGGAAGTTCTGCTCCAGGGATACTCACCAGACGCTGGGCAGGCCTGAAACTTTCCTTGACTGCAGATAGTAACTCCACAAACACAGGAAGTCCTCCGTGATTCCTGGGAGACTTTCCCTTCCTTCAGTCTTGAGGAACTGCTAACTTATCTCAAAACACTTGCTAAATTATAAATTGCTTAATGAATGTCGTACATAACATTTCTGATAAGCTGGGTTATCATGGGTAAAACTATTTAGTGCTCTTCCTTTTGTTTTCTTCATCTCCCTTTCTCATCCTCTCACATTATTTCTCTTCCTCCTTAAAGAGGTCGTCAATTTATTTTACCTTCCTTGTTTATACTATTTGTTTTATGGCTCTCTGGGGGAGGAAGAAAAGCTAAAATTTAACAGTCCCCAAAATGTGCCATCCATAAGGCAAAGAGTCTTCCTAATTTTTGTTTGTTTAATAATTAACATTAAACAATGACAATATGTCATTGGTAACAGAGACCAGCAGGAGTTAGAAACAGGGTAAGATAATGGGTAATTGGAGCTGAAGGGATACAGACTGTGCAACAGGACTAGATACAAAAACTCAAAAATGGACAGCACAATAATACCTAATTGTAAAGTAATCATGTTAAAACACTGACTGAAGCTGCATCTGAGCTGTAGGTTTTTTTTTTGTCTGTCTGTTTGTTTGTCTTTTTTTTTGTACTATTATTATTATTTTTATTTTTTTCTCTATATTAACATTCTATATCTTTTTCTGTTGTTTTGCTAGTTCTTCTAAATCGATGCAAATGTACTAAGAAATGATGATCATGCATTTATGTGATATTAAGAATTACTGATTGCATATGTAGAATGGAATGATTTCTAAATGTTGGGTTAATTTCTTTTTTTTTCTTTAATTAATAAAAAAAAAATAAAAATAAAAATAATTAACAACCTGGTGAAATCGAGGCCTCTTTTGCATTTTGACTTGTTCTGAAATGGAGTTAGAGAAGGAGGATCAATGGCTACTTCACACCTGTGTGAGCACCCCAACCTCACCTGCCCACTGAGGAACTTGCATAAACATCTGCGGACTCATTCAGTGGAATGACATTGAACAAGCATAAATACAGTAGATTCATGAAACAATGGGGTTCTTCACTATAGAAACTAGCATTCCCTGATAAGTGACTAATTCAAAGGCAAGTCCAAGATGAGCCTGGGATATCTGTCCTGAAGAAAAAGGAAGTGGAGTGGCATACAGGATAATGGCAGAGTAAGAAATTCTGAAAATTTGCTCCATATAAAAACTATTGAAGAAAACTGGAAAATATGTCTGAAACAAAGACTTACAGCACCCCAGTGAGCATCTATTGAAGAAAAGAAGCTGTACCTCAGGAAGAATTGACATTTTAACTTGTCCTAGTACCTTCCCCTGCTTTATGGCTCAGGAATATGTTGAAAAATAAGAGCCTGCAGTCTCATAGCTGGAAGGAACAGAGAAGAATTGTAGCTTTTTCGAAGCCTTATTTCCAAAGAATGGTCGTTATTTGGCTTAGAGAGAGCTCCCTGGAAAACTTCACTCTAAAGGCTTGGGCTTATTTGACCTGATTCAGTGATTGCCAAGTGCTAAAAGCCTCTCTCCAAAAAGCATTTGTAATAAAAATTATAGGCAAGTTTTTTTAACATCTTAGAACCTGAAATGATGGATAATAGTTGGAAAAAACAATAGTTAACCAAGAAGTTTAAAAGGGGTGGAATGAGATGTCCATGGGGCTTTGAAAACCTCCAACATCATCCTGGGAATCTTGAAGGCCACATACACGGGCAGCGCTTTGTGCATACCCAGGAAAGACTTGAAAATTCCCTAAGATCTCAACTTTGTCTGACCTTGAGATTCTGCATAAGCAGGAAGTGAAAACTATTGCACAACTATCAATCCCTGGTGTAGTGTTGAAGGCATTCCTAGAAATGCAGAGAATCTCTTGACAAAGACTGAGAATTATTGGATCCAGGTGTTTAAGGAAATCACTAGCTAATAACTAAATTTACCAACTAGAGACTTCAGTGTCACACATGGCAAAGAGGTCAGAATTTACAAAGTTAGTTAAAAAAAAACAGTCATGAAACAAACAAATACACAAACTACAAGCAGCAACAACAAAAAAATGCAGGAGAAGAGGGACAATCTGACTTCCAGAGTTGCCATGTTATATTATTTAAAGTGTCCAGGTAAAAAAAAAAGTATGATACATCCAAAGAAGCAAGAAAATATAGAAGGAAAAAAAAACAATCAATAGAAACTGTATATGATGAAACCTAGACATTGGACTTCTTAGGTAAAGACTTTAAGTCAGCTGTCTTAAATATGCTCAAGAGCTAAAGGAAATCATGGATAGAGAACTAAAGGAAACTAAGAGAATGTTTTCTCACAAACTACAGAATATCAATAGAGATAAATTATAAAAAAGAATCAAAAAGAAATTCCAGGACACTATCAAGTCATCCTTAACAAAAAGAGAGGAGGTACGGTCTTTTTTTGGGCCAATATACAGGTGGCTGAAGGATTAGTTTCCTGAGACAATGGTTAGTTTTCCTTAATAAAATGGGGAGGCATATGAGCATATGAGTAAGTATGGGCTTATGAGCAAAGGGTAGGGGTCCTGAGTTGCTGTGTTAGCCATCAACTCTAAGAACAAGAGGGTTGAAGATGAACAGATCTGATTGTATGCAAATGCCTAATCCCCAATGCACCAAGGTGCTTCTCCTATGGCTTTATCACTTTACAAGTCTTAGTAAATGACAGCTCCTTCCTGCTAATTGTTCAGGCATTAACCTTGGAATTGCTTTGACTGCTCTCTATTTCTTTCACACCATATCCACCCATTGCTATAGTCGGTTGTCTCTAATTTCAAATGTATACCCACAATTTGACTATGATCATCATGTCCATTGCTACCAAGTTACCAGCATCTCTGGCTGTATTCCTGACTTCCCTTGAATTGGCTTCCCTACATATACTTCTCCATCTACAACAGCCACAACACACTTGCTAAACCCTAAGTCAGATTATAACTCTTCTGCTCAGAATTTTCCATTGACTCCCTATCTCATGCAGAGCCAAAGCTGAATGCTTACAGCGCCCACCAGAATTTCCGAGATGATGGAAACATAGTGACAGCATCTCCCACAACAACCCAGCTCACTCAACTCAAGCTGCATGGGCTTCTTGGCAGTTCCTCAAGTCAGGAAACTGATCCACACATCAGATATTTAGGCGGGCTTTTCCCTCAGCCTGGAATACTCTTCCCTGCCATATCTGCATGCTTCACTTCCCCTCTTCCTTTAAGGTTTTGCTATGTATCACCTTCTCGAAGAATCCCAAATCAAAATTGCAAACATCTCCCCAATACTCTTACCACTTCCTGTTTTGATTCGCCTGTTTGTATGTATGTATGCGTGTATTTGTGAAATATGAAAAATATACAGACAAAAATTTGTAAATGTAAAAACCACAAAACTTTCAGAAGTCATCAAAGAAATCTTCAGAGCCTAGCAATTAGTAAATAAATCTTATGTATAATACCAAAAGCACAGTCTATGAAAGAAAAAAAAATCGATAAATTGGACTCCATCGAAATCACAAATTTTTACTCTATGGAGGGCCTTATTAAGAAAATGAAAAGACAAGTTATTGAATGAGAGAAAATATTTGCAAACCCCATATATGACAAAGGACTCATATCTAGAGTATATAAAGAACTCTCAAACCCAACAATAAAGATAAGAAACAGTAAAATTCAATTAGAAAAAAGACAAAAGATTTGAACATAGATTTCACCAAAGAGGATATGCAGGTGGCATATAAGGACCTGCAAATATGTTTTACATCATTGGCCAATAGGCAAATCCAAATTAACACTACAGTGAGATATCACTACACATCTATCACAATGTCTACAATTTTTTTAAAAAGTGATGAGGCCAAATGCTGGCAAGTGTGCAGAAAAGCTGAATCACTCATGCATTGCTAGTAGGATTAATAAATAGTACAGCCATTTTTCAAAACAGCTTGACACTTTCCTAAAAAGCCACACATGCACTTACCATTCAGCCCAGCAATTGCAACCCTGGTCATTTACCACAGACAAGTGAAAACTTACGTTCACACAAAAACTTCGTGTATGATAAACTCATTTCCCACCCTCTTATGTGGGACATGACTTTCAGGGATGTAAGTCTCCTTGGCAATGTGGGACATGACTCCCAGGGATGAGCCTGGTCCTGGCATCATGAGATTGAGAATGCCTACCTAACCAGAAAAAGAAAAAGAAATGTAACAAAATAAGGTTTTAGTGGCTAAGAGATTTCAAATAGAGTTGAGAGGCCATCCTGGACATTACTCTTATGCGCATCTCAACCAGATATTACAAACTGCCATGGTATGCCAAGCTTCAACCAAAAGTATTCCTGAAAAACCTAAAGAAAACTGAAGGCTATAGCTAAGATTCTATAAATGTTTTACCAATTAAGTTAACTTTCAGAAAATTGAAACCTCCAGATTGTTCCTATGACAGATAAGCCTTGAAACTTAGAGGTACCAGTCTCTCCCAAAACATCAACCCATTGCATTCCCCCACCCCATATGTTGACACCCTTTTCAACAGGAAGAAGTTCAACCCAACCAAGGGGGTCCTTCTCCTTGGCACTTACTGTGCCAGTCCACACATGCTCATCTCAAAGAGTCTGTATATCTGAACTCCTGCACTTCACCTCCCAGCCACACATAATGTGGTTCTTCTGCTCCAATTTAAGCTCCCTGCCAGCTCATCCTCTCTAAGCCCAACTCAGCAAGTGAAATCATTGCCCTTCCCGCTCCATGGAGCATGATATCCAGGGGTGAAAGTCTCCCTGGTGATGCGGGAGTTGACTCCCAGGAATGACTCTGGCACCGAGGAATCAACAATGCCATCCTGACCAAAAGGGAGAAGAAAAGTGTAACTAATAAAGTATCAGTGGCAGGAACAGTTCAAAAAGAGTCAAGAGACTACTCTAGAGGTTGCTCTTACACAAGCTTCAGTTAGACATTGTTACCTATCATAACCTGCCAATCCCCAACCTGGACCATTCCAGCCAATCCTAAAGCATACCTAGGGCACTATACAAGATTCTGTATGGGTTCCATGTGCTAGAGTAACTTTCCAGAAACCTACAACTTCCAGATGGGTCCCTGCTCCGTATAAGTTCTGAAATATAGAAGGTCCAGCCTCTCCAGAACATCAGATAGTTCCATCTCCCTACCCTATATTTAGTGACAGGCCCTTCCAATATGAAAAATTTAGATAGAAAGATCAAAGGTGGTGGTGGAGTTATGCAGCGAAGATAGGATTAAACAGATATCTCTTTTAGTCTCTAGTATTTTAGAGCAGCTAGAAGTAAAAACCTAAAATTGTGGAATTGTAACCCCTACTAAACTCTGAAATATGTTCTACAACTAATTGTGGTGCTGTGCTTTGAAATTTATTGCTTTTTGTATATATATTAGTTGTCACCAAAAAAAAGAAGGAAAAAAGTTGATTGTGATTATAAAAAATATTTAAGCTCTCTAGCCTTCTATATTCTGGAGCAGCTAGAAGAAAAAAAATGGAGAAGATCGTATGGTAGCCCATGACAAACTCTAGGATCTGTCCTGTAACCACTTGTTGAAGAGTGCTTTCAAATATATTGCAGTTTTTATTTCTTTGCTTTGTATATATGTTACACTATACAATAAAAAAGTTAAAAAAACAAAAAACAAAAACCTCCCTGCCAGCCTCTGGCATCTCACAGTTACCTTAGAAGTCACTAAAGGGTGAGTGGCTGGGGTCTCCACTTAGATGTTACCATTCAGTTCTGAGACAGGGAAGTGGAGACAACTTTTTCAGAGTCTGGGTTTCCTAAACAGCCTTTGGCCTTGGAGAAGGAAAGCAGCTTCGGGGTTAAGGGCCAGTCCTTTCACACATCTGAGTCTGTCAGGGTTGAATTCTCCCCTATCACCTACACTTTCTGCCACAACTTTGGACAAAATAACTTAATCACCGGAAGCTTCTGTTTCCTCTTATGAAAAAAAAGAGAGAGCGAGAAATGCAGCTGTTATGAAGATGAAGTAATGCAACCCATGTAAACAGCTTAGCAGGGGCAGTTAACTGCAAGAGGAAGGTGGTGTTTCTCCTCTTTCAAATGCTTTTACTATATGGGGCAAATATTGGAAATAGTAAAAGAGAAGGACAGTAGACAAAAAGGGCAGACAAAGGAAAAGAGAAAGGATGTGTTGCACACCTGGAAGGGATAGAAGACACTTATTCAAGGTACTGTGCAATCAATCCAGTCTCCTTAGTCTTATTAGTGAGGTGGGTCTCCTATTCCTTCGTGTCCCCATACAAGAAGTAAATGCCTTTCACCTCCTTCTGCTTTAACCCATTCCCTCCTGTCCTCAACACATTCCACGAGGTGTCCCCCTCCCTTACTTAGCTGCTCTTGTCCAACCTCTTTCAACTGTGTTTCCAACCAAATTTTGTCTCTTTCAAGAACTTTTCTAGGCTTATTATTCTTACTTCCTGTAATTAACAATGTGGAGAAGAAGGGACCAAATGTGGTAAAGAAAAATAGCTGTCAGTTCTAAAATGAGCATCGGTGTGTTCCAAAAAACATTTGTGTGCTTTTGGTTATATGACCCCAATGAAACAATGTCCAACCTGAATCAGAAAGGAGGTCACCCCAGTGTACCCATCCCCAGATGCCATCTTCCCTAATGTTCTGGAAGAGAGAAGAGAGAGGCAGGAGAGACGTGTCCCTAGAGCTCCGTGCAGGAGTCACAGTTGTAGGATGTCTGGTGCCTTGCTCTCTAGCACAAGTTAAGAGTGGTATATTCTGTAATGTGGGCACAGACACCCCTCAGATGAAGTCTCCAGCCTGGTGCTCTTCTGGACTGGGACTTCTAATTGTGTCCAGAAGTATGGGATTTGGGGAGAGAATGGATCAAGATGTCAGCAAAGGCTTATTGGAAGAAGAACTACTTTCTAAAAATAGAAACAGAGCAAAAAAATGACACTACAAATAACAAAATGGATTACAAATGAATCGTTTCAGGGTTTGGGAATTAACAAAAAATTTTCTGGTGAGAAGTAGTGGTACTTTATTTACAGGTTTTCCCTCATTTTCCAAACCTTTTGCATAAAAGCATGGCTAATCTTACTTTATATTGTTGCCTGATCACTGAAAGAGGAGGATAAAATAGCTTTGGGGATGATATTTAGGTCAAATATGACAAATCAAGATTTTCCTAATTTTACTGCAAAATGCAAGCTGAATTTTTACCATTGAAAATTGTTGATGCTTGAACTTGACTTCTGAGGCCTCCGTTGCACAGTTTAAACTATCTGGGAATGGAGAAAGCTGGATGTTTTTGAGCAGAGGTGTGAAGTTGGTGACTGGCGGGGGGGCAGGGGGGGGAGGGCGATTGAAATGAAATCATTTAGGGAAGTGAGGCATCAAAAAATAGCCTTGAGCTGAGTCCCCAGTCTTGGGGTTTGTTCATATGAAACTTAACCCCACAAAGGATAGATCAAGCCTACTTAAAATTAAGCCTAAGAGTCACCCCCAAGAGAATCTCTTTTGTTGCTCAGATGTGGCATTTCTCTCCAGCCAACACAACAAGAAACTCACCATCCTCCCCCTGTCTACGTGGGACATGACTCCCAGGGGTGTGGAACTTCCTGGCAATGTGAGACAGAAATCCTAGAATGAGCTGAGACTCAGCATCAGGGGATTGAGAAAACCTTCTTGACCAAAAGAGTGAAATGAGACAAAGTAAGATCAATGGCTGAGAGATTCCAAACAGAGTTGAGAGGTTATCCTGGAGGTTATTCTTATGCATTAAACAGATATCACCTTGTTAGTCAAGATGTAATGGAGAGGCTGAAGGGAACTGCCTGAAAATGTAGAGCTGTGTTCCAGGAGCCATGCTTCTTGATGATGATTGTATAATGATACAGCTGTCACAATGTGACTGTGTGATTGTGAAAACCTTATGTCTGATGCTCCTTTTATCTACCTTATCACAGACGAGTAAAACATATGGAATAAAGATGAATAATAGGGAGAATAAAAGTCAAGATAAATTTGGAGTGAAATGCTGGTGATCGGTGAGGGGGAGAGGTGGGTGCATGGTATGTATGAATTTTTTTCTGTTTTCTTTTTATTTCTTTTTCTGAATAGATGCAAATGTTCCAGGAAATGATCATAATGATGAATATGCAACTATGTGATAATATTGTCAATTAAAGATTATATATGTAGAATGGAATGATCAAAAATTATGAATGTTTGCATTTGTTTGGTGTTTTGGCATTTTTTTAATTAAAAAATTAAT
Organism: Tamandua tetradactyla; assembly: GCF_023851605.1. Taxonomy (NCBI): domain Eukaryota; kingdom Metazoa; phylum Chordata; class Mammalia; order Pilosa; family Myrmecophagidae; genus Tamandua; species Tamandua tetradactyla. The sequence goes on along the minus strand of NC_135346.1, from coordinate 61,957,100 downwards.
TAAAAAATATATATCCTTGATCATGGAACCCAAGCATGATGAAAAGACAAGAGAGGGCTGCCATGAAAGATGTTTAATTGGAGTATATTCTGAGGCAAGTCAAATGGCAGGGTCTGTCCTCTCCTTGAGGGAAATATTTTGGCTACAGATGCCATTTCATGGCTCAAGTCCAGAATCATTACATCCTACATGGCATTCTTTCACATTCTCCATCAGTGCAATTGTGCAGCATCTGAGCTGCATAGATGGGTATGCCCAACTTAAAGTTTTGTATCCTCAAACCTGACTTTCTCCTCAACATCTGGGAAAAATTCCCCCTTGAGATCATAATCCTTCTTTGGTTAAAGAGTAAGAAACGTCACTCGAAGTGTTAACTCCACAGAGTATCACAAGTCGGCCTCCAGAAGGAGACTGTGGCCCCTCTGATGACCTTCAAGAATGGACCAGCACAACAGGATGCTAAGCTGACACAAACAACAACAGGACTCTAACTGAAAACTGACAGCATGCCATATACTGAGCTAAGTGCTTTCATTTCAATCCTAACAACTCTGCAACTATGGATTATTACCCTCATTTCACAAATTGGGAAACAGAGACACTGTACAACTCCAATGCACCATATCACAGTGGGTCTCCTCTCCTGGCCTGTGGTTTCTTAACTTCAGACCTTAGCTTCCTCTGAAGTTATGTTTTCTCCAATGGGTTCTTTTCTGCCTCTCTTAATTCAGACTGGCAGCAGTTCCATTTATACAGATCCCACAACACTTTTGTTGGCTTTCTATGTAGTAGGCAAGGTTCAGGATCATACCCATTAGACAAAAGGAGTTTCCCCAAATCCTTCCTGGATAACTCCATCTCCAATCCTGGCTTTTTCCGTAATGGCTGACTGATTCCACTTTTGGTTAAATCCTCACATGGGGCACTAATCTCTGGGGTCTTTCTTTTTAGGAGCCCAGAGTTTTCCAGACCATCAATTTCTGGTTTCTTTATACCCAAGAATTCAGTTCTCAACTTATCACTTTCCTCTCACATTTTAGTATAACCTTCAAGGAGCAGCCAGAATGCATTTTCCACTTTTAGTTTGGAAACCTCTTCTGCTAAATATCAAGTCATGGTTTTAAAATCTGCCTTTCATCCAAAGCCGGTCCATTTTGCCAGATTTTTCACCACTTTAAAACAAGGATAACCTTTCTTCCAGTTTCCAGTAACACATTCATCATATCTGTCTAAGGCCTTAACAGAAGTATCTTTAGGGTCCACATAATAACCAGGAGTCTCTTCAAAACCATCTAGGCCTTCTCCATCAAGCTTTTCACAACTCCACCAGAATCTCCCCCTCATCCATTTAAAAAGCCGTTCCAACGTGTTTGGCATTTACAAACCACAGCAACACCCCACTTCTTCAGTACCAAAATCTGTTCTAATTTGTAAGCTGCTGGAATGTGATCTACTAGAAACGGAATGGCTTTTAAAAGGGGGAATTTATTAAGTTGCAAGTTTACAGTTCTAAGGCTGTGAAAATGTCCAAATTAAAGTAAGTTTATAAAAATGTCCAAATTAGGCATCATGGGGAAAGATATCTTGGTTCAAGAAGGCCAATGACATTTAGGGTTTCTCTCTCAGCTGGAACGGCACATGGCAAGATCTGCTAGCTTTCTCTTCAACGCTTCCCCAGGGCTCTGTCCCTTGCATTGGCTCTGTCAGTTCTGGTGGCTGTCATGGTTCTAAAGCTTTTTCCCAAATGGTTCCCTCTATAAGGCTCCAGTAAGCAGCACCACCTTGAATGGGTGGAGACACACCTCCATGGAAATAATCTAATCAAAAGTTACCACTCACAATATTGAATGAGGATTAAAGGACATGGTTTTCTGGGGTACACGACAGACTCAAACCAATGCAGAAGTATTAGCAAATATTTATCCAAACTTTCCCAGGAGACCTAGCATCTCATTGCATCACATTAGCTTCCCCTGCTTGTGAGGGAGGCTGGAAATGTAAACATTCACAGGGCACATTGCTGTCTGGAGTAAAAGTAAATGCTGATAACAAGAACAAGAGAAGAGATATTTGACAAGGTCACAATTAGCACAATGCAAGTTGGTCCCATTGTCAGTCTCCCTGGGTCTCCATGGGTATTTCCCTTTACAACTATGTAAGCATCTTCTCAGCACAGAACTGCTTATTCCATTGGATTTTTTTTCCATTTGTAGTGATATTTATATCTCTAGATATCTGGAAATTATTCCAGCTGGATGTCCAGGACAGATGCATCTCTTAGTGGTAGACAGAACAGTGGACAATTCTCGGGAGCAGGGAGTTTCTCCATTTCATCCCCAAAGTGTTGAGCTCCCATTTATCTTTGGGTCAGTCTTCACAGATTTTCATCCTCTTTCCTTCCTCTAACTTCAGGCAAGGTTCTTCCTAGAATCCCAGAAAGCAAAAATGGAAGCCTAACCTATTGTCATGAAATGACCACATGTTTTTCCCCGATGTTTAGAGCCAGAAGCCAAACATGATGAATTCAAAACCGAGAGGGAAAACATCTGCCCCGAAGTGCTGCTACCTCATGGTGGTTTGAGTACTAGTTTTTCTTCATGTCAATTATAGTCCAAGAATTGAAATTTCTCTATTTCATGCTAATTCTTTAACAAAAGTATTTTTATTCCTTTCATGTGGCAAGTAGAACAGACTGTTGAGACCAAGTACAGAAGTGAAAAAAAGCTCGAAGTTCATTGCTCTGTGCCAGTTGCTTGTCCTGAGTTCTGTGCTCATGTAACCTATTTTGGAGGAGAGTACTTGTGTTTCCTCTATTCTGCAAGTAACAATACTGAGGCACAGACAGGTTTAGTGACTTCTTCAAAGGGAGACAAATAGTGAGCTCGATGATGAAGCCTACTTGGGGCCCATTCTCTAACTGAACTGCATGCTATGCATGCTAATCCTCTGCTCTGATTTCAGAGCTTCTCCCCTCACCACAATGAGTGAAAAAGACACAGTTTTGATTCATCTTTATTGATCCATTTTCTCTGGTCCTCTGATCTTTTAGGATTTATCTTTAATTGCAAGTATTCTAGGCTCATGCACTACTTCAATTATCAGCTAAGCCCTTAGACACTAATTAATCAAAACATCAGGAATAACTTTTTGTTCTAAAACAAAACATGTTACTCTTGGTGGGGAAGCAGAGAAGAATCCCTATAGAATAGAGTGGAGGGGTTCAGGTCAAATTTAAACATGGAAAATGATATGGGGGATGGTTTGTCACCTAAAAACTTTATCCCCAGATGAAATCTCCACCACATAAGAATATAAGCATGTTCCACCATATAGGCTTATAGCATGCTCCACAGTGTAAGCATATAAGTATGCTTCACCACATCTAAGTTTCAGAGGTTACTCTGGGAGCCAACAATAGAGCGCAGTGGCAGAGTTTGCCAGTGCCAAAGAGAAGTTTGGATAAGAACTGAGCCTCCCCAGAGACCACACTGCAGTGAAAGCAGACTTTTATTCTAGACTGGGAATAATCCCGCTACACTTGCTTAGAAGGCAATTTTCAGGTAAGGAGAAGCTCACAATAGCTTCATCAGAGCAAATGGGCTATGTCTTCCTGGAATATGAGAGCATCCCAATGACTCCATCCCTGAACTACATTCCTCAACTAAGATGACTGGCTGCTCATAAAACCTCCATTCCTTAACCAAGCCTTCCTGAAAAACTCAAGGAACCATAGAAGTAAGTGGTTAGTCTTCAGCTTTGGACAAACTAAAACCTGCAATGTTCAGTAGTGGTGGGTAAGACTTTAACTGCATCAACACTAGCATATGTTGGAGACCAAGGGGACATGGGATAGTGGTCAGGTGGGTCAACAAATAGTGGCCATTTATTAAGCATCAAGTTGAAATTGTATAATTCAATCTAGAAAAGACAATTAGGACAGAGCTGGTCACCCTGGCCTCTGGGCAGAGATTCTATCTAAACTTTGTCTGGAAGAGTGGTCCTGAGACTCTTTTCCTCTGTACCCCAACATTTGTGATGCTACTGCATCAAAATCACAAGAGCAACTTTGAGTTTAGCATGCTTGTGGCAAGAGAAGACTAATGCAAGTAAAGTCAAAAAGTCTCAGTCCGCAGAGAAAGCAAACTTTGAGCTGAATTTCAATTGCGAATTGGAATATTTGGGGGAGAAAAATAAAAAGGCAATGGAGCACGGGTGGAAAGCAAGCATGTGCAAGCATGCTTATCCACCCCAAGGACTGAGCAATATTTCTCAGCCTCCATGACTCACGTCACGTTCTGGTGGTTGGTGCACTCTCTCTGCATGACATTTGCAAACCTTGTGCTCTTTTAGTCTCACAGGTTTGATTTCATCTACTATCTGGTCATTGCTGAGTCCCAGCTCCCTCTCATCACTTTTTTCCTCTCCAACACCACTAGAAAAAATAACTTATGCGGCTAATGACACTACAGTACAGAATAGGGAATTATTTTGAACTTGAGACCTTTAGATTTCTTAATACAATCGGTAATCATCTAGTGAATGAATTGCATCATTCATGCTCTATGATCGCTATGGATGACACATTGCATAAGGAAGATATAAAAATTACAATCCACCCAAAAATAAAAATTAACATATTGGGGGTTATTAGTAAACAATATAGCATATATTAAGTTTTCCATTAAGTAAGTTCTTAAATACTTTTCAGCTTTACAGGGTTATTTACAAGGATTCATACATGTAAAAGGCGACTTAGAAATTTGGACTCAGTGTTGTACTGGGTTATGACATCTGGATATTTATGGGAGTTAATTTCGTCCATGTACAGAAGTCTTAGAGGTTCAAACAGCTAGCCCCATGAATTCATACCTAGCTGTGACCTTAATCAAGGTATATGCTCTTAACCTTCATGAACTTAGTTTTCCCAGCGTTGTCTCAAGTAGGATGTCAGGCAATATATGTAAGTAATACCTGGCATGAAGCTGAAAGGTGGTGGGTGCTCATTATATGTTGATTTACTTCCCTTTTCCTCTCAATCCTTGTTAGGAAATTTTTTTGTATCTTGGGCATTTATAGACAATGATCAATAAGTGATTAGTGAGGGTGGTTTCACGAGAGAAGCAGAAGTTGGGTTCTGGTGAAATTGGAGGTATGATGCGAAGTGAAGGAAGACGCTATAAAAAAAAGCCTGACATTCTAGGCAGAAGGATGAAAAAGGCAGAATACCCTGGTATGGAAGGGTCTGACCTGTGAATGGACTTTAAGACAGTGATGGGATGACAGAATAAAGTTGAAGAGGAAAAAAATCAATATTACATTTTTAGACACTTTCTCTTTGTGCCAGCTCACTTCTTGATTTCACTGTAATCAGAGCTTCTAATAATAAGTATTCCATCTGAACAGGACTAGGAATATATAAATGATGAGAAAACTATTTGTGTGTGTGATGAATGAAGACCTGTTAATCTCAGCTAAGTAAAACCTTGCCATTTGTAGACTTCATCTTCAAGACTCTGTCTCTCACAGGATAATCCTGGTTATGACATTGGCAGTTAAACAGAGCTTTGATCTAGCTGCCCAGGTTGCAAGAATTTTAGCATGAATTTTAGACTAAGGAAAGAGATCCTATGAACTGACAGGCAATAAAACCCCATAGTTAAGCTCTTGTTCACCTGTCTCATAAATTTTCTTTCATAAATTCCACATGTTGCTGTGAATTTTATTTTCCCTATTGTTGTGGTAGGGCAATTCACAATATGCTATATCAACCACTGATAGGGATTTCAACAGCAAGTGCCATGGATTACTACAAGATTAGGTGATAGGCAAATAGATTAGACAGAAATTGAATAGCTAGGCAGATAGATAGATAGATAGATAGATGATAGTTACAGATAGAGATACATATAAACATTGATATAAAGATAAATAGATATAAATAGAATAATATAGTTGGTAAAGAGAAATTAGATGGAGGTACATAGATATAGATAAAATGATATAGTTACAGAGATATAGTTATGGAGATAGAGAAAGAAACAGAATGGATACATACAGATAGATAAAATGATATAATTATAGATCCATAGGTAAAGAAAGATACAGATGGAGATGGAGGATAGATAGATGGATATATGCATAGATAGATACATAGGTAGGTAGGTAGATAAATAGAAGATACATAGACAGATAGATATAATATGGTAGATATAAGGTTATGTATTATTTGTGGGTTTATATCAAAAAGTATACCAAAGAGTTCACACTGTTGCCTCCAAACAGAAACGGTTTTCAGACAGACTTTAAAACACCCTGTGATGACAGCTAAGGTAGATGGATCTGAAAATTTTCAGAAGAAACTGCAGGGATTTCATGTGAGGATATAGTGAGGAGATGTGTTCCTACCTTCTAGGTAATTGGAAGCTTTATAAATATTGCTCTTAAGATCTGACTCTTAGGAAGAAGGCTTCATCAGAAATGCGAATGATGGTTTGAATAGGGAAGAGACTGCCTATAGGAACACCGAGGTAATCGCAGTCCAGTCTCTACCCTGGGACTCCATGGCAAGATAAAGCCAGCACATGTCTATGGCATTGTGAAGACTGAGCCAATATGGTAAGGTCACGATGAACTATGATAAATGGATATAAGAATAATATTTGAAATAACCTGAATATGTTAAGTCAGGGTAATGGTCAAACTGGGAGGAGCTGACCTGACAGTGTGGGGGATGGCTAATAGGTTAGATTTAAGATATCACTGCTAACAATGTCAAAAATGAAGTTCAACCACAGTAAGGACATCTCAGCTGGAGACACAGGTCTGCGAGAGTTCTGCTTAAAGGTAATTGTGGCAGACATGGAGATTATTATACTCATTAATGAGGCAAAGTGAGCACCTGAGGGCACTGCCATTCAGGTGGTGAGCAAATGGAAAAAGGTCACAATGGACATCAACGGAGGGCAGGGTGGGACCCAGGCAGAACTGTGAGTGGGGAGAGCTGGACGGCAGGGCGTCAGATAGAGGACAAGAATGATTGGGCTGGGATGACACCTGGCTTTGCAATGGAGAAGCCACATGTGCATGTGAGTTATACATTGAACTAGTAATTTTAAAAAGTCTCTCCTCCTCAAATCCCTTAGGAACCCTCTTCTTGCCTCTTTCCCTCCATTGACATAGCTCTCCTTCATCCCTCTCCCCCAGAATTCTCTGTAATCTCAATTAAGTTCTCATTGCTATGAGAAGCTCTTGCTGCTTTCCAGTTCATCATATGCTTTTTCTAAGCACAGTGAGAGAGAGAATATGTATTAGAGCAAGAGCTTTCAATCCTGGCTGTACCATTAACTGCTCTGTAGATAAACTAAAGCAGACCAATCAGCTTCTCAAATCCACTCCTTGCTCAATGGTGAAATGGAGTGAAAGCATCTAACTCACTGGGTTGTAAAAGAACTAAGTAAAATACAAGTATGAAGTTATTATCATAGTTCCTGCCATGAAATGGAATGCCTAAAATTTTTCATTTATTATTACTGTGGCATATTACTATCCCTCTCCCTTGCTTCCACCATCCTTTTATTTTTTCCTTCACTACCCCTGTAATTTCTCCCTCTCTTCCCCACTTCAAGAAAGAAACTCTGGGATCAGAAATTTAACAGAGCAGAGACGGGAATGACATAATTCCTTTCAACGTAAAAAGTGAAGGAACCTGACTTTCCCTTGCCAGAGTTCAGTGAATGAAAACCAGTGTCCTGAATTCTCATTAGAAATATAATTGTATTTTATGAGTTTTATATGGGGAGGGGGATTTTTGATAGAATAGTGGGAGTAAATGCAATAATTGGTTGTTCCACAAGAAGATCAGGACTTTACAGCAATTAGTATGTAATTTAAAAACAATACAAGGATGAAAGGAGATTTGCACTTATTTATCAATTTAAACTCTGGGCTTCAGTTCCTTTCAGAGCTCATTAGGATACAGGAGCAGATAAGGGGGTTGTTGCGTCATCTGAGCTAAAGAGATCCGCATGCATTTTATGATTTATGCATAAAGCAATGAATAAAATTCTAAAAAGGAATCTTTTATAAATGACCTGTCCACAAATTTACTTTCTTGTCAATCCTATCGTGAGCCATAGCATTCCCATCATGAGCTTGAGGTCTGAATCATAATCTTTAAATTCTGTGCAGGGTGGACAGTGTCAGAGATAGAGTAGGAGGCTGGAGTCTATGGTGCTCAGAGAAAAGTCCCTGTAAATCTTCACATGGCAAACCTGTTAGCTTTTTACCAATGATAGCATTCAGAAATCAAATCTGCTATGTTTTCCATCCTGAGATGGGACAGTTGCTTGGCAAAGAAATTGTACAGGGAATTCAAATGCCATTCAAAATGGCAGAAAAATATTAGCTCTAGAGGCAGTGTGATCTTTTAGTAGATGATTCCAGGGAATATATATCTTATACTGTTCAAGATTTTCCATTGTTGGTCAAATTTCTATATTCTTGGGTCTCATTGTTTGAATGCCAAAACAGGGGCAAGAGGATGGTAACATAGGAATTGATCCCACCACCCAAGGAACTCAAGAGAATCTTGGATTGTGCGATTGTTGTTTGTCAAAGGGAGTAAATGATGCCTGTGTGTGAGATGTTGTGAAGAGAGAGATAGGTATGGTCCAGAGAGCCAGGGAGCACCTTCTCATGGTGATGGGGCCAGATATAAACCTTAGAAAGTGAGTAGGTTACATTCACACCAATAAAGTTCCCAGCTGTTTAAAAAGCATAACACTTGCTCTCTGGAACCTCTCACCACCACTTCCAAAAAACAAAACGGCATAATCAAGGTCATAGGAGCAGGAGGTAAAACAAGGAAATGTATGCAGCTTTACTGACTCCTGGTTCTGACTCTTCCACATCCAGTTACTCTACAGATAAAAAGAAGATCATACAGATGTAACCTATGTAAGAATACATGCACACAAGAGGAAAGAAGATGATTGATTCCTCCTCTCAGGTCTTATTCATTTTGACTTTTTTTGCTTTACCACAGGTACCAGAAAATGCATCAGCATGAAAGTGACAACCAGAGTTTCTCAGGAGATTCACTTGCGGATTTCATCCTTCTGGGTGTCTCTGACAGGCCATGGCTGGAACTCCCTCTCTTTGTGGTCCTCCTGGTGTCCTACGTTCTAGCCATGTTGGGGAACATCTCCATCATCTTGGTGTCCCGGCTGGATTCCCAGCTCCATAGCCCCATGTACATCTTCCTCAGCCACCTGTCCTTCCTGGACCTCTGCTACACCACAACTACAGTCCCACAGATACTGGTCAACATGGGCAGCTCCAAGAAGACCATCAGCTACGGGGGCTGCACAGTGCAGTATGCAACTTTCCACTGGTTGGGTTGCACCGAGTGCATTGTCCTGGCTGCCATGGCCCTGGACCGCTATGTGGCCATCTGTGAGCCCCTCAGGTATGCTGTTATCATGCACCGCTCTCTCTGCCAGCAGCTTGTGGCCATGGCCTGGCTCAGTGGCTTTGGCAACTCTCTCGTTCAAGTCATCTTGACCGTGCAGTTGCCTTTCTGTGGGCGGCAATTGCTAAACAACTTCTTCTGTGAGGTGCCAGCCATGATCAAGCTGTCATGTGCTGACACCACAGTGAATGATATCACACTGGCCGTGCTGGTGGCCTTCTTTGTGCCGCTCCCCTTAGCTTTTATCCTCCTCTCCTACTGCTTCATTGCCCGTGCGGTGCTCAGGATCCAGTCCTCCAAAGGACGGCACAAGGCCTTTGGGACCTGCTCTTCCCATCTGGTCGTGGTCTCCCTTTTCTATCTACCTGCCATGTACATGTACCTGCAGCCCCCATCCAGCTACTCCCAAGAGCACGGCAAGTTTATCTCCCTCTTCTATTCCATAATCACCCCCACTCTCAATCCCTTCATCTATACCCTGAGGAATAAGGACGTGAAAGGAGCTCTGAGAAGACTCCTACAAAGGATCTGGAGGTTCTGCAGAAGATGAAGATCTGACGTGTAATTATTCAATATATGTGCTGTATGCTTAGAGCACTTTTCACTTAATGAGTTAATAATGAAACTATGTAGGTTTTGTGGAGAAATTTGAGAGTCCCCAGTCTCCTCTGTCCAAAATCCCTCAATACCCATATTGTCAGAGTGCCTAAAATCCCACCTCTATGATAAATTATTTCATTCTAAGAGGTCATATATTTTCAAGAATCTGAACAGACTTGGTGTTCAATAATGACTTGTTGAATTAATTAATTCCTAATTTTCTGACTCTTCCACCTTCTTATCTCCCTGTTTCTACTTTTCTCCCATCTATCTTTCCATCGCTTCCTATTGCTTCCCATTCCTACGACTCCCAAGTACACACCGTGTGCAATTGAAACATTTATTACTTATAATAAACTTTGTATTCCTCTCTGTATATTTAAGTCTCCATGAACTTTATATGACTCTCAAAAACTTCCAGGAATAAAGTGGATTGGTTTCATCCAGCTATGACTTAGAAGATTTTTGTCTCTGTGGTTCAAGTTTCATTCACAGAAAATTTCCCACCATTAGTTGCAGTGGTGCAAGCATAGCTGCCATACACAGTTAATGAGCAAGAATGAACAAGATGCTGTAGTAGGTTTCTCATGTACAAATGAAAAATAGTATGAGATTTTATCTTTAAAAAAAAGTGCATTCCAGTTCAGAAAACAAAATGTAAAGACACCGAAGATTAAAGAGAAGTACAAAAAAAATGACACTGTAAATAGGAAAATGGAGTACAAATGAATAGTTTCAGGATTGAGCAGAGGTGAGAAGTTGCTGATTTGGGGGGGGATGGAAGGGTGGGGGGGCAGTGCAATCTTTGGGAGCTCAAGCAAAAAATAGCATTTAATCATGGGACCTCGGCACAATGAAAAAAGCAGAGAGGTGTGCGAGGAAAGATGTCTGATTTGAATATATTCTGAGATAAATGTGAGCTCACAGTCAAATGGAAGGGGCTGTCCTCTCCTTGGGGAAAACATTTTGGCTACAGATGCCATTTCATGGCCCAGGTCCAGAATCATTGCATCCTACATGGCATTCTTTCATATTCTCCATCAGTGCAATTGTGCAACATCTGACCTGCACAAAAGGGCATGCCCAACCTAGTCTATTATCCTCAAATCTGACCTCCTTATGTCTGGGAAAAATTGTCCTTGAGATCACCATCCCCATTCGGTTAAAGAGCAAGGAACATCTTTTAAAGTGTTAACTCCACAGAGTATCACAAGTCAGCCTCCAGAAGGAGAGACTGTGGCCCCTCTAACAACTTCTAAGAACGAACCAGCACAGCAAGATGCTAGACTCACACGACAGCAATAGGACCATAACTGAAAACTACAATGTGCCATGTACAGAGCTATGTGTTTTCATTTTAATCCTAATAACTCTGCAACTATGGATTATTACCCTCATTTCACAAATTGAAAACAGAGACAGTATACAACTCCAATGTCCCATACCACAGTGTGACTCAAGGAAAATTTCACCACGCACTCTTCCTATCGCCCAAATGTAATTATTAAGAATGGGTTCTAATCAGGCTTCGCATAGAGATAAGAATGAATCCAGTCAGGTTGGGACTAAAATAAATCAGAATACAGGGGCAAGTTTGACATTGTATTTTAGAACTTCACCTACTGTGTGAGACCAAAAGAAGAGAGGTTTATTTTGTGCAAAAGCTAAATTTTCTGTAGCACATAATCTAACTCAACCTGTCTGGATACATCATTTAAACAACCCAAACACATGGAGCCCAGAATGGGAGTGAGGGCTTATAATTCTGCATGGCTTAATGTAATAGCTGGTCGGCCAGTTTAAATCTGTTATGTACCCCAGAAAAGCCATGTCCTTTAATCCTCATTCAATGTTGCTGGGTCTTATCTTTTTTATTGTTTCCATGGAGATGTGACCCACCCATTCAAGGTGGAGTTTCCTTGCTGGAGTCCTTTAAGAGGGAACCATTTTGAAAAAATCTGCACAGCCTACGCAGCCAGACACTTTTGGAGATAAAGAAGGAAAATGCCCCTGGGGTAGCTTCATGAAACAGCAAGAAGCCGGAAGAGAAAGCTAGCAGACATCACCATGTCTTCATAAGCCAAGGCTTCATAAGCCTTTCTTGAGTGAAGGTAACCTCTTGTGGTGCTTTTATTTGGAAATTTGCATGACCTTAGAACTGTAAACTTGTAACTTAATAAATTCCCCCTTTTTAAAAGCTGTTTTGTTTCTGAAATATAATGTTCTAGCAGTTTTTGCAAACTAGAACACCTGGATACATCCCAAAGTATGTTGGGCAGATAATTTTTAAATATTGATAAAATCCCATGATGAACAGGAGAAAAAATATGGAACTATAAAGCTTTACCACTGAGGAAAACCCTGATACTGTCTCAAACATTAAGGATCCCCAAGTCAATAAGCCAAGCCCTTGATCATTTTTTTAATTTTTTTATTTTCTAGCCCTCTGTTTATTATTTGTTCCTCCATAGAACTATCCCCACTCCCTTTGTGGCTTAGGTGGGGCATGGTTCAGGCAGAACTGTTTCCTCCTTTCTGGATACTGCAGAAGGAAGGGCGACCTAAGCACACGGAAAATATGGCCACGCCCAGGAGGGTTGATTGGCAGACCAGAAGACAAATTCTCCCGATAAAAGCACTTCTATCCCCCTTAAGGGGCTGGGAGTTGGCTGGGAGTGTTGGGGCTGGAGGAATTATTTGCAGGTTGCTGAAAGAAAAGAGGGTAGCTCACCTAGACAGAGCCATCTGCCGGGTCAGTAGGGGCTGCTGCTTGTCTTTGCTGTAGCAAGGGAAAGGTGTTAAAGGTATCATAGCCAAAGAGGGCTGTAGCGATTAGGCCCAGTGCCCCAGCGATGATTTTGGAGTGGCTTCCTTTGTGGACAAGGACACGATGGAGGTGATCAGGGAGAGGATGGTGGCTATGAGAGCTCAGAAGAAATCACTCCAGCGCCAGCTGATGAACTGTTTCTTGGTGTGCAGGTCGCACATTTAGATGATAAAGGAGATAGCTGCGAGCATTGGCTCAACCACAGACAGCAGGGAGCACCCTTGGTAGCTGTAGGAGGCGCCAGAGCAGATTAGAACCACCAATCAGAGTATAATCTCAGCAAAAGGGAGAATTCCCTTTCCAATGTGAGAGAAGTTGGTGCAGATGACCCAGCAGCTGGGGCCAAACGCACTCAGAATTGGCCGGGACCTGAGTCAGAGCCCTTAGGGGTTGCCGGGTATCCTGCTCGCTGGCTCGCTGGTTCCAGGATGCTGAGCACCTCGGTTTGGTGCCTGCCTTCTGGCCGGGAAGCTTTTTAAATAATATTTTCATTGTAAAACATTAACAAACCTACAAATATTCTTGACATACAAATATTGTATACATAGTATAAAATAAATGGCTCACAATATCATCACATAGTTGTGTATTCATCACCATGATCATTTGTTTGAACATTTGCATCACTCCAGCAAAAGAAATAAAAAAAAATAACTCATATATAACATTCCCCTAATCTCTACCTCTCATTTACCACTAGTATTTCAATCTACTCAATTTAGTTTCACTTTTGTTCCCCCATTATTTGTTTATTTTTTATCCATATTTTATGCTCATCTGTCCAAACCCTAGCTAAAAGGAGCATCAGACACAAGGTTTTCACAATCACACAGTCACATTGTGAAAGCTTTATCATTATACAGTCATCTTCAAGAAACATGGCTCCTGGAACACAGCTCTACAGTTTCAGGTACTTCCCTCTAGTCACTCCCGTACACCATAAAGTAAAAAAGGGATATCTATATAATGCTAAGAATAACCTCCAGGATAACCTCTCAACTCTGTTTGAAATATCTTAGCCACTGATCCTTTATTTTTCTCAATTCTCTGTTTCTCCTTTTAGTTGAGAAGGTTTTTTCAATCCTTTGATGCCGAGTCCCACCTCATCCCTGGATTTCTGTCCCACGCTGCCTGGGAGATTTCCATTGCTGGGAGTCATGTCCCATGTAGAGGGGGAGGGCAGTGAGTTCACTTGCTGTGTCAGCTTAGAGAGAGAGAGAGGCCACATCTGAGCAACAAAAGATGTTCTCTGGGGGTGATTCTTAGGCCTAATTTTAAGTAGGCTTATTCTATCCTTTGCAGGATAAGTTTAATAGGGGCAAGCCCCAATACTGAGGGCTTGGCCTACTGATTTGATTGTCCCCTCTACTTGCAAGAATATCAGAAATTCTCCAAACGGGGCAGTTGAATATTTTCCCATTACTCCTCATTCCCCAAGGGGACTTTGCAAATACTTTGTTCACTGTCCAAATCACTCTGGGGTTTATCAGGGCATCACACTAACCTGGGAAAACCAATAAAATCTCATGCCTATTCAACATTCCATTTGCTTACAATGTTCAACTAAACTAACCATACAAGTTGAATTAGGAAATGCACTAGCCAAAATATAAATTTTGCACCAAATAAACATTTCTCCCTGTAGTTTCATGCAGAAGTTGGACTTTTAAAATATGGATGATCGCATCCTTTACCCAATCTTCTGATATCTTAGTCCTATCCAGATCAGCTTCATTCATATGTCTGCTCGATGTTTGATCACTTTTTCAATTTTTTTGATCAATTTTTGTACGGGCTACTGCTGACTTTCGTAGCTTCAAAACTCTAACGCTGAGTCTCAGGTGTCACATAAATATCCAAAGTTTCTGGGACAGACCATGCTATATACAAACAGCTCAGTTTCTCAGAATTTAGATTAACAGTTGCACCTCCTGAATATTTTTTTTATGACTGCTGAAGGTTACAATCTTAGACCCTTTACAATATGCCCCAACCTGATATCCCATGTTCTCAAACTTAGTTTGCTGAATTTGTATATTATACTTAGTCCATATGATTGAGACAGATTAATATTTGTCTTTCTGTTCCTGACATTTCATTCAACATACAGCTCTTAAGGTTCATTCATCTAGTTGCATGCCTCACAACTTCATTTCTTCTTGTGGCCACTCAGTAGTCCATCGTACATATACACCATAGTTCCCCCTTCTATTCCTCAGTTGTTGTACCCTTAGGCCACCTCCATTTACTGTGGATTGTGAACACTGTCGCCAGAGACACCAGTGTGCAAATGTGCATTCATGACCCCACACTTAGTTCCCCTAGGTATATACTGAACAACAAGGTTTCAAATTCATATGGCAAACCACCCCTAGCCTCCCGTGGAAGCACCACACTGCCCTCCAAGGGGCTGCACATCTTATTACCGTACTGACAGTGAATAGGTACATCCCTTACTCCATATTTTCTCTAGCACTTTTCTCTTTGCTCATTTTTAAATAGTTTTATTCACACATCATACAATCCAGCCTAAGTGTATAGACATGCCTTCACCACCATACTCGATCTGAAGACATTTCCTTTTCTTCCACAAAGAATCCCTACCACCTTCCCAATTCCCCCATCTGTTGACATTTAGTTTTGGCACAATGCCTTTGTGACATTCAGTGGAAGCATATTGGAATGTTACCATTAACCATGGACCCTAGCTTGCATTGATTGAACTTTTTCCAATATACCATCTATTTTCAACACCCTATAATGCTGACATTCCTTTGTTCTTCCTCATGCAAAATATTTTTTAATTTGTGTATTCAATCACCATCATTGTACACTCTAGGCATTCCTAAATTATACCATCTCAATCTTTATCATCTGTCTTTCCTTCTGCTTTCATATGTGCCCCCAGCTCTTCTCCCTCTATCATATACATTTCAGTGTATTTACATTGTTGTGCTACAATCAAGTAGTTTTGTGCTATCCATTTCTGAATTTTTACATCAGTCCTGTTTCCCAATCTGTATTCCTTCAGCACCAATTACTCGTTAATGTTTGTGCATATCAGTGAGACCATACAGTATTTGTCCTTTTTGTTTCTGGCTAATTTCACTCAGCATAATGTCTTCAAGATCCATCTATGTTGTTAGGTGCTTCGTGACTTTATTCTGTCTTACACTCGTGTAATAGTCCATCCAATATATATACCAAGCTCATTTAGCCACTCATTTTTTGATGGACATTTGGGCTGTTTCCATCTCTTGGCAATTGTAAATAATGCTGTTATAAGCATAGGTGTGCAAATATCCGCTTGTGTCCTCGCCTTCATTCCTCTGAATAGAGACCAAACAATGGAATTGCTGAATCATATGGCAATTCTATACTTAACTTCCTGAATAACCACCAATCTGCTTTCCACAGCAGTTGTTCCATTTTATGTTCCCACCAACAGTGAATAAGTGTGTTTCTTTCTCCACATTTTCTCCAGGATCTCTTGTTTTCTGTTTATATTTATATATATATATAATGGCCACTCCAGTGGGTGTGAGATGATATCTCATTGGGGTTTTGATTTGCATTTCCCTAATAGCCAGTGAGGTTGAGCATCTTTTCATGTGCCTTTTAGCCATTTGTATTTCCTTTTCTGGGAAGTGTCTGTTCATGTGTTTTGCCTATTTTTTAGTTGGGTTGTTTGTGTTTTTGATGTTGAATTAAAGAATCTCTTTATACAGACTGGATGCTAAACCCTTATCTGATACATGGTTTCAAAATATTGTCTCTCATTGCATAGGTTGCCTTTTTTACTTTTTTAACAACATTCTTTGATGTACTAAAGTGTTTAATTTTGAGGGGTTCCCATTTCTCTATTTCTTTCTTCAGTGCTTATGCTTTGGGTGTAAGATCTAGGAAACTGCTTCCTATTACAAGTTTTGTGAGATATTTCCCTATATTTTCTTCTAAAAATTTTATGATCTTAGCTCTAATGATCTATTTTGAGTTCACTTTTGTGTAAGGTATGAGATGTGTATTCTCCTTCGTTCTTTTGCATCTGGATATCCAGTTCTCCAAGCACCATTTATTGAAGAGACTGCTCTGTCCCAGATGAGTTGGCTTGACTGTCTTATCAAGGATCAATTGTCCAGAGAAAGCTGGAGCCTGGTCTGGAGTTGCGGAGCCATGGAACCCACAGGAGTGCACAGAAAGGAGCCTGGGCCTAGGAAGTAAGCCAGGCAGCATTCCTTGGGCACGCTGCCCTCACCAACGCAACCTCATGGCCAGCAACTCACCCCATACCACATGCACACCAAACCAGTCACCCACTCTCATTCCCCGCACTTCAGGTGCCCCCACCCCACCAGGACCCAGTGAAGGTACCTGCCTCCCACCCCCACCCCAAGTACAGCCCAACCCACTTCTCCTACACCCCTCCTGAGCACTATCTCCCCTTCCCTGTTCCCTGCAGGCTGTTTGCCAGTGCAGAAAGGCTGTGGATACTAACCTCCATACCTAGGCTACCTCTGGCCCCTGCCCACAGTGTCACAAAGCCTCACCTCATACCCCCCTGAACTCTGCACATCTGTATCCTTTTAAGTCACTCCCAGGACCACGCATGCTCATGGTCCCCCTATCATGTCATTTAACTCTGGAAAGACATTTTATGGCAGTCCTGGAACCACGCAGGTATACTGCCCTCAGCCTCACTTCCTAGCTCTGCAGAAGTGCCAACCTGTGCAGCCATCTCACATCTGCCCTCAATCCACAAGGGCATAATGCCAGTCTGCTGCCACAGCTCAATGCATGCACACAAAGGGCCCTGTGCCTTAGACCAATGCACTCCAGGGTTACATCCCCCAGACAGGTGCACACTCACAGCTACATCTTCCCTGGCCACTGGGCCCCCACATTAATAAGCACCAGCATAACATCCCCAATCTGTGCCTATATCTGCCCTGAAACAAATCACTATACTGAGTGCCCCACCCCTTGCCCTATTCCCTGCTGTACAACCATCCCATGAAAACAAGGCCTTAGACCACTGAAGGAAATCAACTCACAAAGTAAATCAATCAAGATATTTACATGCCACGAAGACAGCAGAAGATCACTAAGCATATCACAATGCAAACAGATATATCCCTGCCTAATGACCTAATTAAAACAACAGAGGAGCCACAGATGTTGGAAAAACTAATCAAAGATGTTCATATAACCATACTTAATAGAAAAAATGGAATAGAAAATGTCATAAATGATATTAAGAAGACAGTAGAAGAGCATAAAGAGGAATTTTAAAGAATAAATAGAAAAATAGCAGATATTACAGAAATTAAAGACTCTGTTGACCAAATGAAAAACATGCTGGAAGCACACAACACCAGATTTGAAGAGACAGAAGAAAGAACAAGAGATATAGAGGACAGATAATTGACGTAGAAGACTCAAAACAGCAATGGAAAAAAATGAACTTGAACTCAGGAAAATGATAGACAAAACAAAGCATGCAAATATAAGAATCATTGGTGTCCAGGAAGAAGAAGAGAGGAGTAAAGGACTAGAAAAAATAGTTGAGAATATAATGGGGGGAAACTTCCCAACCCTCAGAAAGATCATACATAAACAAGTCAAAGAAGCCCAACAAAGGCCAAACAGAATAAATCCAAATAGGCCTTCCCCAAGGCACATACTAATCAGTCTCTCAAATGTTGAAGAGAAGTAGAAAATCCTGAAAGTGGCAAAAGGAAAGCAATCTACTACATACAAGGGATACCAAATAAGACTGAATTCAGACTACTCCACTAGCACCCTAGAGGTGAGAAGGCAGTGGTACGATATATTCAAGATCTTGAAAGAGAAAGACTTCCAGCCAAGAATACTGTACCCAGCCAAATTGTCCTTCAAAACTGGGGGAGAGATTAAAGTTTCCACAGTCAAAGAAGTTCTGAAAGAATTTGTCAATAAGAGACTGACACTATAAGAAATACTAAAAGGTGTTTTGCCAGCTGGAAAAAAAAAAAGACAAGAGAAGGCGGTCTGGAGGAGGTCACAGAATTGAAGAGTACCTCTAAGGGTAATTTAAATAACACAAAGAGAAGGAGGGAAAAGGATATATAGATCTGACAAATAAAATTTTAAAAATAAGATGATGGAATCAAGAAATGCCTTTTCAGTAACAACTTTGAATGTTAATGGACTAAATTTACCAATTAAAAGATACAGATTAGCAGAATGGATTAAGAAACATAATCCATTTATATGCTACCTGTAAGAGACTCATCGTAGCACAAATAGATTGAAAGTGAAAGGATGGAAAAAATATTTCCATGCCAGTTTCAAATCAAAAGAAAGCAGGAGAGCTATATTAATATCGGACAAAATAGACTTTAAATGTAAAGACAACATAAGAGACAAAGAAAGACACTATATACTAATTGAAGGGTCAATTCACCAAGAAGATACAATAATCATAAATGTTTATGCTCCCAGTCCATTGGCAAAACTGAAGGGAGCAATAGATGTTTCAACAATAATAGTAGAAGACTTCAGTACACCACTCTCCTCTATAGATCGAACAGCCAGACAGAAGGTCAACAAAGAAATAGAGGCATTAAATAACTTGATAAATGAATTAGACTTAACAGACATATGTAGGTCATTGCACCCCAAAGCACAAGGATATACATTCTTCTTTAGTGCTCATGGACAATTCTCCAGGATAGATCATATGCTGGGACACAAAATAGGTCTCTATAAATTTAAAAGCATTGAAATTATTCAAAGCACTTTCTCTGATCACAATGGGATGAAGCTGGATCTCAATAACCACCAAAGAATGAGAATAATTACAAATATATGGAGACTGAATAACACAATCTTAAACAACCAGTGGGTCAAAGAAGAATTGGCTAGAGAAATCAGTAGCTATCTGGAGATGAATGAAAATGATAATACAAACTATCAGAACTTATGGGATGTGGCAAAAGCTGTAATGAGAGGCAAATTTATTGCCCTAAATGCCTATATTAAAAAACAAGAAAGAGCAAAAAGAGACTTAACAGCACACCTTGAGGAATTTGAGAAAGAATAGCAAACTAAACCCAAAGCAAATAGGAGAAGAGAAATAACAAAGATTAAAGCAGAGATAAATGAATAGGAAATGAAAGAACAATAGAAAGAACCAATAAAACCAGAAGTTGGTTCTTTGAGAAAATTAGTAAAATTGATGGGCCACTAATAAGGCTGACAAAGAAAAAAAGAGAGAGGATGCAAATAAATAAAATCAGAAATGAGAAGGGGTGTGTTACACAGATTCTGAAGAAATAAAGGAAATCATAAGAGGATACTATGAACAACTATATGTTGGGGACAATTAAGGTAGCATGTATAAAATCCACCCTCAGTGATGCCAGAAACATGCAACATGGCTGCCAGGGCTGAAACAAAGAACAGTCTAAACTATAATCAGCCTTCTTCACGGAAGTAATAGTAGTTCGCGCCTAAAGTTCGCGCCAAAAGTACTAACCGTACATCTGCCCTCTGCCCTAGCAACAGCAGCCACCAATCCCAGATCACCACCGTCCCTACTAGCCACCCCCTCTCCTTCTAGAGTATATATACCCAGCCTCCTCAATAAACTTTTGCAGCTTGATCAGAATATTTGTCTTGCTGCTGTTCTTTGTGTCTCTTTGTCCCATGCCATTCTTCCCTCACAGGAGTTCGAGCTTCGGTTGATCATCCCGCGGGCCGGGACAACTATACACCAACAAACTAGACAACTTAGATGAAATGAACAAATTCCTGGAGACACTCAAACAAGCTACACTGACTCAAGAAGAAATAGAAGATCTCAACAAACCAATCACAAATGAGGAAATTCAATCAGTCATCAAAAATCTTCCTATAAAGAAAAGCCAAGAGCCAGATGGCTTCACAGGAGAATTTTATCAACATTCCATAAAGAACTAAACTGGTCCTACTCAAATTTGTCCAGAAAGTTGAGGAAAAGTTACTCTACCTAAGTGATTTCATGAAGCTAATATCATTTTAATAACAAAACTGGGTAAATATGCTCTAAGAAAGGAAAACTACAGGCTAATCTCCCTAATGAACATAGATGCAAAAATTCTCAATAAAATATTAGAAAATCAAATCCAACAACACAGTAAAAGAATTATACACCATGACCAAGTGAGGTTTATCCCAGGAATGCAAGCATGGTTCAACACAAGAAAATCAATTAATGTAATACAACACATTAATATATTGAAAGGGAAAATCACATGATCATCTTGGTGGATGCTGAAAAAGCATTCAAGGAAATTCAGCATCCTTTTCTGATAAAAACACTCCAAAAGATAGGAATCAAAGGTAACTACTTCAATATGATAAAGAGAATATATGAAAAACCTTTAGCCAGCATCATACTTAGTGGAGAGAGACTGAAAGCTTTCCCCCTGTGATCAGGTACAAGACAAGGATGCCCACTGTCCCCACTATTATTCAACACTGTGCTAGAAGTTCCAGCTAGAGCAATCAGGCAGGACAAAGAAATAAAAGGTATCGAAGTTGGAAAGGAAGAAGTAAAACTCTCATTATTCGCAGATGATATGATACCATACTTGGAAGATCCTGAGAAATCTACAGCAAAGTTACTTGAGCTAATAAACAAACTCAACAAGTGGCAGATTATAAAATTAATGTGCAAATATCAGTAACATTTTTATACACAAACAATGACCTAGCTGAGTTGCAGTTATGTAAAAAAAAATTCATTCAAAATAGCAGCTAAAAGAATTAAGTACTTAGGAATGACCTTAAGTAGGGACATAAAGGACTCATACACAGAAAACTACATAACATTGTTAAAAGAAATCAAAGGAGCTCTAAACAGGTGGAAAGACATTCCCTGCTCATGGATATGAAGGCTAAATATAGTTAAGATGGCAATTCTCCCCAAATTGATCTACAGAATCAACACAGTACCAATCAAAATTCCAACAACCTACTTTGAAGATTTGGAAAAGCTAACTACCAAATTTATCAGGAAGGGAAAGAGCACCCAAAGAGCTAAAAGCATCCTAAAAAAGAAGAATGAAATGGGAAGATTAACATTCCCTGACTTCAAAACCTATTATAAATCCACAGTGGTCAAAACAGCATGGTACTGGCACGAAGATAGAAGCATTGACCAATGGAATCGAATTGAGAGGGCAGAAATAGACCACCAAATCTATGGTTAGCTGATTTTTGACAAGGCCCCCAAATCCTCTGAACTGGGACAAAATAGTCTTTTTAAAAATTGGGCCTGGAAAAACTGGATATCAATAGTGAAGTGAATGAAAAAAGACCCCCATCTTACACCCTACATAAAAATTAACTCAAAATGTATCAAACACCTAAATATAAGAACTAGCACCATAAATCTTCTAGAAGAAAATGCAGGGAAACATCTTCAAGACCTAGTAATACCCAAAAACTTATTTTTTAGAAGTAGAAAAATCAATAACCAAATTTATCTGGAATGGCAAGGTGCCCCAAATAGCTAAAAGTATCGTGAGAAAGAAAAACGAAGTCGGAGGTCTCACGCTACCTGACTTTAAGGCGTATTACAAAGCTACAGTAATCAAAACTGTATGGTACTGGCATAAAGATAGATATACCGACCAATGGAAACAAATAGAGTGTTCAGATATAGACCCTCTCATCTATGGACAATTGCTCTTTGATAAGGTAGTCAAGCCAACTCACCTGGGACAGAACAGTCTCTTCAATAAATGGGGCCTAGAGAACTGGATATCCATATGCATAAGAATGAAAGAGGATCCATATCTCACACCCTATACCAAAATTAACTCAAAGTGGATCAAAGACCTAAACATTAGATCTAAGACCATAAAACTGTTAGAAGAAACTGTAAGGAAATATCTCATAATTCTTATAATAAAAGGTGGTTTCCTAGACCTTACACCCAAAGCACACGCATTGAAGAAAGAAATTCATAAACGGAAACTCCTCAAAATTAAACATTTTTGTGCATCAAAGAACTTCATCAAGAAAGTAAAAGACTTAGTATTAGCAAGTAGCCTAAAATTTACACCCAAAGCACAAGCAACAAAAGAAAAAAGTAGAAAAATGGAAACTCCTCAAAATCAAATGCTTCTCCATCTCAAAAGACTTTTTCAGAAAGGTGAAGAGGCAGCCAACTCAATGGGAGAAAATATTTGGAAATCACATATCAGAGAAATGTTTGATTTCCTATATATACAAAGAAATCATACAAATCAACAGCAAAAGAACAAACAACCCAATTATAAAAATGGGCTAAAGACTTAAATAGGCATTTTTCTGAAGGGGAAATACAGATGGCTCAAAAACACATGAAGACATGCCCATTTTCATTGCCCATAAGGGAAATGCAGATCAAAACTACAATGAGATACCACCTCACTCCTATAAAAATGGCTGCTATTAAACAAACAGGACAGGACACTATAAAAGTTGGAGAGGATTTGGAAAAACTGGGACAGTTCTGTACTGCTGGTGGGAATGTACAATGGTACAGCCACTATGGAAGACTGTTTGGTGGTTCCTTAGGAAACTAAATATTGAGTTTCCCTATGACCCAGAAATAGCACTACTTGGTATATACCCAGAGCAGCTGAAAGCAACAACACAGACACTTGCACACCGATGTTCAAAACAGCAGTATTCACAATCACCAAAAGATGAAAACAAACCAAATGCCCATCAACAGTTGAGTGGGTCAACAAAATGTGGTATATACATATGATGGAATTTTATGCAGCAGTAAAACAAAATGATGTACTGAAGCACATGACAAGGTGAATGAGCCTTGAAGACATAATGCTAACTGAAGTTAGTCAGACACAAAATGATAGATATTGTATGATTCCACGTTTATGATTAGCATAAAAGCATAATCAAAGGCTTATAATACAGAATATAGGGACTTAGAGATATGTAAAAGTTAGAGATGGGTGAACCATTAGCTAATGAGGTTGAACGCCAATGTAAGGGAATAGATAGGAATGAAAGTGGTTCTCTAGTGGGTCTGTAATTAATATTACCGTATTGAAGATGAACAAGATTGAAAGGGATTGTATAGAATACATGTCCCACTGATTAAAACCATAAATATGAATTAGTTCCTGTAAGAATTACTTCAAAGATATGATTCTTGTATAAAGAGTGTTTTAGTCTAGGGTACAGGGGTGGAAACTGCTATTGCATGTTATGAGCTATGTTCAAAAGGAAATCATCAGCACTACCACAGCAACAGCAGAGGTAAATAATGGGGGGAGGGACAAGAGTTAAGAGGAGATTTAGATTTCCTATATGGTAAGGGTGTGTTTATTGGTTTTCTGTCTCTTGGGAACAATGAAATTATCTAAAATTGAGAATGTTGATGGACTGTGGACTTTGGGCCCTCTACATGATGCCCAATGAATGCAGGTGGCTGAAGGATGCACTGATGGAGAAGTAGATTGGTGAACAACAGTGCACACTTATCAATGAAGGTTGTGCTACTACAAAAAAGAACAATGTTGTGAGGGATACAATGCTGTGAATGAACGTGTGGGACATTTTGTGAGCCAAAAAGCAGAAACAAAAAAAACAACAATGATATGCTCACCTTTAGGAAGTGCATATAAGAAAACAGGGGCCTAGATTGTAAGCTTTTAGAGCAGACACATTAAGTCTGGAGTGGTGATTATTATTTCCGGATTTTGAGAGAAATTTTTACATGTATAACCTGATATTTAGAGATAAGAGTGAAGCTGAACAGGTTGGGGTGGAAGTAATCCAGAACATAGGGGTAAGAAAGACAGTGTCTATATTTTAGAACTGCACGTACTCTTTGAGACCCATGGAAGAAAGGCTTATTTGGTCTGGAACGGAAATTTTCTGTAGTGCATAATCTAATTCAACCTACCTCTATAGCTCCTTTGAACAACTGAAACACAGAGAACACAGAAGGAGAAAGAGGTCCTTTAATTCTGAACAGATTATTGTAACACCTGGATACATTCTAAAGTATATTAAACAGATCATAAAAAGTATTGGCAAAGTCCCCTGAGGGATGGGAGGAAAAAATGGAACTATTAAACCTTATCATCAGGGAATCCCTTGATACTGTGTCAAACTTTAGGGACACCCAAATCAGTAGGCCATGTCCTTGATCAGGAGGCTTACTCTTGTGAAGCTTATTTAGGTAGCAAAGAAGATTAGACTATCTATAGGCATGCCTAAGAGTTACTTCTGGAGGACCTTTTTTGCTGCTCAGTCTCTCTATTACTCTGCAAGTGTAATAATTGCCCTCCCCCCTACATGGGACATGACATCCAGGGGTAAAAGTATTCCTGGCGACATGGGAGTTGACTCCCAGGGATGAATTCAGACCTGGCACTGTGGGATCAACAATTCCATTGTGATCAAAAGGGGAAAAAGAAGTGTAATTAATAAAATATCAGTGGCAGAGAGATTTCAAATAGAGTCAAGAGGCTACTCTGGAGGTTTCTCTGACACAAGCTTAAGATCTTAAATTAGACCTTGCTGCCTATCATAGCCTGTGAACCCCCAACCAGGACCATTCCAGACAATCCTAAAGAGTACCTAGGTCAATATATAAGATTGCACATGGATTCCATGCACTAGAGTAAATTTCCAGAAACCTACAACCTCCATATGGGTCCCTGGTCCAGATAACTCCTAAAACCTAGCCCAGCCTCTCCAGAACATCAGATAGTTCCATTTCCCTACCCCATATTACTGACAGACCCTTCCAATATGAAAAATTTAGAATTTCCATAAACCAAACACTCCTAAAGAGAGGGATGGAAAGATCAAAGGTGAGTGTGGAGTTATACAGAGAAGATAGAATTCAACAAATGAATATGAATGCTGAATCATTAAACTGATATCTCTTTTAGTCTCCAGTATTTTAGGGCAGCTAGAAGTAAAAGCATAAAATTGTGAAATTGTAACCCATGTCAAGCCCTGAAATCTGTTCTACAACTAACTGTGGTTGTATTTTTCACAAAAAAAGAAGGAAAGAAAGTCAATTTTGATGATAAAAAATATTTAAGCTCTCTAGTGCCTATATTCTGGAGCAGCTAGAAGGAAAAATATGAGAGGATCATGTGGTAGCCCATGACAAACTCTGGGATCTGTCCTGGAACTACTCATTGAAGAGTGTTTTGAAAACAATTGCTTTTTTACTTCTTTGCTTTGTGTATATATTATACCATACAATAAAAAAAGTTAAAAAAATCAATTGTCCATGGATTAAAGGGTCTATATCTAAATAGTCTATTTGATTCCATTGAGCAGTATATATATATGTATGCCAGTACCATGCTGTTTTGACCACTGTAACTTCCTAATATGCTTCAAAGTCAGGGAGTGTGAGACCTCCCACTTCATTTTTCTTTCTCAAAATATGTTTAACTATTCTGGGCACCCTACTCTTCCAAATAAATTTGGTTATTGGTTTTTCTATTTTTGCAAAGTAAGTTTTGGGGATTGTAATTGGTATTGCATTGAATCTAAAAATCCATTTAGGTAGAATTGACATCTTAAGTATATTTTCTATTCTAACCATGAACATGGTATGCCTTTCCATTTATTTGGGTATTCTCTGATTTCTTTTAGCAATTTCTTATATTTTTGTGTGTATAGATCTTTTAAATTTATTCCCAAATATTTTATTCTTTTGGTTTTAATTGTAAATGGGTTTTTTTTTTCTTGATTTCCTTCTCAGATTGCTCATTGCTAGTGTGTAGAAATACTACTGATTTTCGGTGTAGATCTTGTACCATGCCACTTTGAGCTAGCTGGAGATAAGCCTCTTTGTCTGAATGTATCTTCTACACTTTCACATATCCTGGGTAACATTTCATGGAGTGACAAAGCACACAGAGACATTGCCTTCTCAGTCTACTAAGTGTTTCTTCCTTAGCCAGCTCTCCCTGTATCTGTTTCATATCAGCCCTAGCTGCAGATATTGTTTGCCTCTGAGGTGCAGCTTAGGGCACCAGCTCCAAGGCTACATACCCAGCTCTTCATATTCTTGAGAATGTGCTAAGCCAAGGGTATTCCATGATTAATCATGGCTTTTGGTTAGATCTGTTTTCTAACTTCTCCATTATGTGTACTTTCCTCCTCAACCATATCAGACAGTCTACTCTTATGTGCTTGAGCAGTGGCTACCACTCCATGCTCCTTCATCGTGAAATTACCTTCCTGTATTTTGTATATGTGGTCCCAGCATTGATGAGGCTGGATGGGCAGAAATAATAATCAACAAGATACAGATATCTGTAAGTACCTAGGTGTTCCTAATCATCCTTCTTACTTTTATCTTCTATGGTTACCTTCTGAGTCTAGGAAGACCTAGAGGGCAGGAAAGTAGATTTTTCAAGCCTTCCTTGATCATCTGTCAGCTTTCTCTTCTACGTCTGAAGAAGCATAATCTACATCTGGCCCAAAGACAAAAACAAAGCAAAATAATTGTCCCAAAAAAAGCAAAATAATTATCCCCAAAATTTTCCCCCCCAAATTGTCCTCCAAGAAAGGCAAAATAATTGTTCCAAAGAGAAATGCAAAATAATTCCCTCTGCCCTACACTGGAGGACCCTCACAGCAGGGACCGTCCTCTGCAAGGTAAAGAATAAGGATTTGAGGGGACACCACAAAGTCTCCACAGAGGATTGAGGGCTTACTGACAACTTTGAGTTTCAGGTGCTGTATTTGCAGCCAGCGCTCAATGATCCACATTAACGGACCTGAGCAGAAATATGGTATCGAAGAAAAAAATGCCCTGGACAATGTTTAAAAAGCAAAGATGACTTACTCAGGAGCTGCTATGGAAGGTAGAGAGCTTTGAGCTAAACTCCACTAAAGCAACGGACAGCAAGCTTTTATTTTGTTGGTTTAGAGGCAGTTTTATTGCTCTTGATTATAATTCAAAATGGTAACACTGTAATGGATGGTGATAGTAGCACAGCATTGTGAATTTAATTAACCGCACATATATTTGTGGCTAAAAGGTAAAATTTTAGGTTGCATATCTGCTACTAGAATAAATATGTTTAAAAAATAACAACATAGGTCTGTACAACAAAAACAGTGAACCTAATCTGGACCATGAACTATAGTTAAAAGTACAATTATAAAAATATTCTCTTCTAAATGTAACAAATCTACCACATCCATGCAAGATATTAATAATAGGGTATGTATTAGTCAGGGAACTCTAGCGAAACAAAACCAACAGGAGATATTTCTAAATATGAGACATATAAAGGTGTCTCATGTAACTGTGGGAACAGAAGAGTCCAAAATCAGTAGGATAGGCTATGAAGCTGGCAGCTCTGATGAAGGTTCTGACCAAACTGCACAGGAGAGGCTTGCTGGCAAAGAAGGAGTGAAAGAGTCTCTCTTCTTTCTTAAAAACCTTCAACTGAATGGATTATCTCATTGGTGGGAGACACACCTTAGTTGATTACAGATGCAATCAGCCACAATTGCAATCAACTGACTGACGATTTGATACACCAACCTTCCAGTTTATTAGCCAGCCTTGAAATATCCTTGCAGTAGTGGTCTGGCCAGTGCTTGCCTGTCCAGACAAATGGGCATCATCATGTGGCCAAGTTGATATCAGCACCTAACCATTACAAGGTAGTATATGAGAACGGTATCCTATGCATGATTTTTCTGCAAACCTACAATTTCTGTAATTGAAAAAAAAGGTAACAGATTATTTCACACTAATTTCAAATTTTAGTTGGTACTTATATATGTATTTGATTGTCACAAAAATGTATAACCATTTATGTTCTAGTTTGCTAGCTGCTGGAATGCAATATACCAGAAACGGAATGGCTTTTAAAAGGGAGAATTTAATGAGTTGCTGGTTTACAGTTCTAAGGCCGAGAAAATGTCCCAATTAAAACAAGTCTATAGAAATGTCCAATCTAAGGCATCCAGGGAAAGATACCTTGGTTCAAGAAGGCCGATGAAGTTCAGGGTCTCTCTCTCAATGAGAAGGCATGTGGCGAACACAATCAGGACTTCTCTCTCAGCTGGAAGGGCACATGGCGAACATGGCGTCGTCATCTGCTAGCTTTCTCTCCTGGCTTCTGGTTTCATGAAGCTCCCCAGGAGGCGTTTTCCTTCTTCATCTCCAAAGGTTGCTGGCTCATGGAGTCTCTGCGTCTCAGGGCTACATTGTTCTGCTCTCTCTCAATCTCTCATTCTCCAAAATATTTCCTCTTTTCTAGGACTCCAATAAACCAATCAAGACCCACCCAAATGGGTGGAGACATGTCGTCCCCTAATCCAGTTTAACAACCATTCTTGACTAAATCACATCATCCAGGAAGATGATCTGATTGCAGGCTCAAACATACAGTATTGAATAGGGATTATTCTACCTTTATGAAATGGTATGAAACTTATACTAAAACATGCCTTTTCTTAGGGGGCATACTTCCTTTCAAATCAGCACAATTTACTTAATGATTAGAAAATGATAAAGAGATTCCTTATTTTTCATAGGAAGTACAGGAACTATCATTGCTACCTTGTCTTTCCTTACTATTATTTTTTAATCTGAAAAGGAATTTTATATAAGAGTGGTGCCCATACTTTCTATGAAAAAAAGGCAAACTTTTTAAGAGCTGAAATGGATTACAGAAAAAGACCAGAGGATGCTAGAAATTAGATTTTTTTGAGGTTGCAGTTTAGGACCACTTGGTTCAGAATGTTTTTCTTTGCAGCACTTGGATTCAGTAGGGACCAGACGGAGTGAGAGAGAGATAAGGAAATACTAAGTTAGGAACAATTCAAGTGCCTGGGTAGCCAGAGTGAAAGAGAAGGGTAGGGGAGTCACGGTAGAGATTTATATTTCTAATAGATAGGGTCTGAATTTGCTTTTTCCCTTTTCTTTCCTGCCATCTGAGTTGTTTTTCTCTTCGGTCCCACAGCCACAGGATTAGTTTTAATACAGTCAGGATGGGGGAGTGCAGGCAAAGGAGTATACAAGGAGAAAGGCTGGCAGCTTGGTAAAGAGAAAGAAAAGCAATCATGGTCAATGGGCTATCCAAATTAGTTGGTTGTCTAAAAGTCACAAAAACTTCTAAATTCTGTTCAAAATTCCTCTGTGCTTCCCACTCCTGAAAATGGAAAGCACCAACAAGCTCACAACAGGTGTAAAAAAGTCCAATCAAGGCATCATCAGGTGATGCTTTCTCCCAAAGACCAGCTGCTGGAGATTCTGTACTCCTCTGTCACATGGCAGCATGTGCTTGTCTCTTCCTTCTCTTCCAGGTCTGATTGCTTTCAGTTTCTGGCTTCTGGAGCTTTCTCTCTCAGTATCTATGGCTTTCTCTTTGCATGTCTCTCCATATTCATCCTGTTTATAAGGAGCTCCAGTAAGAGAATTAAGAGCCACCCTTATGGTGGATTCCACCACCCAACTAGAGTAACCTAATCAAAAACCACTCACAAGAATGGTTAACAACATAATTTTCTGGGGTCCATAAAACCTCCAAACCATCACACTATACCCTCCGGACCTGAAAAAGAATGCTCTTTCCATATACAAAATATATTCATTCCATGAATATCCTAAAACCTTAGATCATTTCAATAACAATGTTAAGTTCAAAGTCTCATCAAAATCAGTTATAGTTGCAGTCTGTCCTGGGGCACAATCCCCTCAGTCTGTGGACCTTTGAAATTTAGGACAAGTTACCTGTTTCCAAAATACAATGGAGGGACAATCACAGAGTGAATATTTCCATTTCCATAGAGAGAAATTGGAAGGAACACAGCAACTATGCGCCCTGAACAGTTCTGAAACCCTGCAGGGCATAATCCACTAGATTCTGAGGTCTGAGAGTCACCTACAGGATGCTTTGTCTTTGAGGCCAGATGGACTGGCAGCCCCACCCTTTGCAAGTGCTTATCCAGTGGCCATGCTCCCAGCTCTACCCTCACCAAGCATCTGGGTGGTGGCCAAGCTCTCTGCAATCCCCCAGACATCTGAGAACCCTGGGACAGTAACACGCATCTTGAAGGTCCACCACTGGAAAGTTGCAGGGCATACTCACCTTTTCCACATGCATGGATGGAGTCCACTCTTTTTAGCCACACGTCTCTTCATTCCAGTCTTCACCTACTGTGATTCTGCTTTTGAAGTCATTTTTCCTTCAACCTGCCCCCTTTTTATCCCTTTTAGTCTAGGCTGGCAGTGGTTCCATTCATAAAATGGATGTCATAAAAAAAACTTGATTTCACATGTAGTACACAGGGGTCCCAATCATCAGACAGTAGGTCCTTCCACAGATCCTTCCTGGATAACAGCATTTCTAATTCTGACTTACACTGAAATGACTGACTGGTTCCCTGTTCAGTTAAATCCTCACATGGAGCACTATTTTCTGGGGACTCCTTTCTAGAAGCTCAGAATTTCCCAAACCAGCAATTTCTGATTTCCTTGTACCTAGGAGTTCATTTCTCAGCTTATCCCTTTCCACTCATGTTTCACTATAAGCTGCAAGGGGAAACCAGGCTGCATTTTCCACATTTAGTTTGGAAATATCCAACCTCATCACTTAAAAATTCTGCCATCCATCCAGCATCAGGACTCAATTTTACCAAATTCTCTGCACTTTAAAACAAGAATTGTGCCCTGATATATTCCAGAGTAATTTGGGCCAGAGACTAAAAATGTATTCGCAAAGCTCCCTTTGGGGGCTGGGGAGAAAGGTGGAAGTATTAAACTTCCCCATCTGGGGAATTCCTCATATTCTCACAAGCAGTGGGGACAACCAATTCAATTGGCTGAGCCCTCAATCTTGGTATTCAACCCTAGGAAACTTATTCCTGCACATGAGAAGCTGAGACTACTTATAATTATGCCTAAGGGTCACTCCTAGAGAAACTCTTTTGTTGCTCAGATGTGGCCGCTCTCTCTCTAAGCCAATTCAGCAGATGAACTCACTGCCCTTCACCCTATGCAGAAGACAAATCCCAGGGGTATAAATATCCTTGGCCACATGGGACAGAAATCCTGAGATGAGCTGGAGCCCAGCATTATGGAATTGAGAAAGACTTCTTGACCAAAAGGGGGAAATATAAATGTGATAAAATAAAGTTTCAGTGGCTGAGAGATTTCAGAGTTGAGAGATTATCCTGAAAGTTATTTTTATGCATGATATAAATATCCCTTATTAGTTTATGGTGCATTGAAGTGGTTAGAGAGAAGTACATGAAACTGTTGAACTGTTCCAATAGCCTTGATTCTTGAAGACAATTGTGTAACTGTACGGTTTTTACAATGTGATCCTGTTATTGTGAAAACTTTGTGTCTGATGCTCCTTTTATCCAAGGTATGATATGGGAAGATGAGTAAAACAAAAAAAAAAAGGAAAAATAAGTAGAGAAATAATAGGAAGGATAAAGAGGTGAAAAAAAATTGTACATATTGAAATGCTAGGCGTCAATGAGAGGGTAGGCTAAAGGGTGTGGGTTTATGAGTTTTTCCTTTTCTGGAGTGATGCAAATGTCCTAAAAATGATCATTGTGATGAATACACAGCTCTGTGATGTTATTATGAGTCATCAATTGTATACTGTGTGTTGGAGAAGCCATAAAATATTGCTCACCTGGCTGCCTGTGGCTGATGCATGGCAACAACGGTGACCAATCCCAGAAATCTGCCCTCCGCCCTAGCAACAACGGTGACCAATCCCAGAACTCTGCCCTCCGCCCTAGCAACAATGGTGACCAATCCCAGAAATCTGCCCTCCGCCCTAGCAACAATGGTGACCAATCCCAGAAATCTGCCCTCCACCCTAGCAACAACGGTGACCAATCCCAGAAATCTGCCTCTGCCCTAGCAACAACGGTGACCAATCCCAGCCTGACCCATGTCCCTGCATGCTCCCAGCCTATATAAGCCTGTGCACTTCCTCAATAAAGCAGATGCCTTCCACTCTCCGCTGAGGGTTGTCTCCTGAGTCGTGTGCTGTGTGCTCTGTGTCTGTGTGACTGACTCAGTGCGGCCACTTACCCCCAGCCATCAGCTAAGCAGCCGTCAGCTACCCCACAAGTGGCACCCAGCGTGGGGCCACCCCCCCCCTTTCGGCGGTTCTCCGTGACGGCCGCCCCCTCGGCGATCCCTCCGGCGGTTCTCCCTGACGGCCGCCCCCCGCTCGGTAAGTGGCCCCTGGGCGGTTTCTCTGTGCCCACCGTCCCCTCTAAATTCTCCCTATCATGGGCAACACCCCCTCCTCTGACTTCGCGCCTCATTGGCCACGAGGCGGGTTAAGACTTCGGAAGAAACCGTGCCGCGTACTGGGAAGTCCTCACGCGGTCGCACCCCTGGCTCGAAACCGCCTCGATGCGGGACCCGGCTACGTGGTCCAAACTCGTTGAGCGCGTTGGAGCCGCTGAGGACGGCGAGGGAACCTTCCCTAGTCTCGCCCCCACCCTGCCTGCGCCCACGCCCCTCGGGAGCCCACGCGGGCCGCGCCCTCCCCACCCCCGCCCCTCCCCACCCCCAGGCCACCGCCAGCTGCTCCCTCCGTATGCGAGGAGCTCCCAGGCCGTCAGCTGCTCCCTCCGTGTGCGAGGAGCTCCCAGGCCGCCACCTGCCCCCTCCGTGTGCGAGGAGCTCCCAGGCCGCCAGCTGCTCCCTCCGTGTGCGAGGAGCTCCCAGGCCGCCACCTGCCCCCTCCGTGTGCGAGGAGCTCCCAGGCCGCCAGCTGCTCCCTCCGTGTGCGAGGAGCTCCCAGTAGAAGCGCTTTAGTGAGCGAGGACCGCCTTGCCTCCGGCTGGCAGTAGCTTGTTTAGGATCCTGTCTGAGGCCGCCTCGGAAGCACCGTCGTTGTCCACAGTCCCCTCAAAGCAGTCTTGGTGTCTGCTATCAAGCCCCTCAGAATTCTTCCACTACAAAGCTTACTTCTACGCTTTTAAACCTACATTTATATATGTTCTAAGTTACATCCTTGAATTGGTCTCCCTGAATCAAACCTGTATAGTAAAATGCTACATTTACATTATATTCCTTTTATTTCAAATAGGAAGCTTAAATGCTGAATTCACTTTTCAGAATTAAGACTAATATGGTTTTTTTTGTTTTAGATTCAAGGAGTAATAAAAAGGAGCTATTCAAAATTGTATTGGGGTGAATTCAGAGTCAGGGTAAATAAAAAACAGGACCTTCACTAAGCTTACTTGAATTAGGCCTAAGAGTCACCCCCGGAGAACCCCTTTTCTTGCTCAGATGTGGCCTCTCTCTCAGCCAACACGACAAGCAAACTCACTGCCTTCCCCCATCTATGTGGGACATGACTCCCAGGGCTGTAAACCTCTCTGGCAATGGGAGACAGAAATCCTAGAATGAGCTGAGACTCAGCATCAAGGGATTGAGAAAAACCTTCTTGACCATAAAGGGGAAGAGAGAAATGAGACAAAATAAAGTGTCGGTGGCTGAGAGATTTCAAACAGAGTTGAGAGATTATCCTGGAGGCTATTCTTATACGTTATATAGATATCCCCTTGTTAGTTTATGGTGTATTAGAGTGGCTGAAGGGAAGTGTCTGAAACTATAGAGCTGTGCTCCAGTAGCCATGTTTCTTGAGGATGATTGTATAATGATATAGCTTTTGCAATGTGATTGTGTGATTGTGGAAACCTTGTGTCTGATGCTCCTTTTATCTATGACTGGAGAGATGAGCATGAAACATGGATTAAAAATAAACAAATAATGGGGGGAACAAAGGTTATAAATAATTTGAGTAGATTGAAATACTAGTGGTCAATGTAAAGGAGTGGTAAGGGGTATGACATGCATGAGTTTTTTCTTTCTTATTTCTTTTTCTGAAAAGATGCAAATGTTCAAAAAATGATCACAGTGATGAATACACAACTATGTGATGACATTGTGAGCCACTGATTGTAACCATGTCAAGAATGTTTGTATGTCAAGAATTATTTTATATCAAGAATATTGGTATGTTGATTCATTATTTATAATAAAAATATTTAAAAATAAAAAATAATAAAATAAAATAATAAACAGAAAAAATAGGACCTTCATATGTGATGTGGGAAAAAAATACCACAGGAAATAATACTAATACAAAATTTACATTCTTGTTAATACTACCGAAGGCAGTTTGTTAAAAAAATGAAAATATTGCCCCCTCAGTATTTTCACACTAAGATGATATAATAACTAAAATATTTGAAAAAAATTCATCTGAAGAATAAAAGCTAAACATATTCTCTCTGTGTGTGTCTATATGTCTGTCTGTCTGTCTGCCTTTCTCTCTCTTCTCTCCCT
Source organism: Tamandua tetradactyla (assembly GCF_023851605.1). Lineage (NCBI taxonomy): Eukaryota > Metazoa > Chordata > Mammalia > Pilosa > Myrmecophagidae > Tamandua > Tamandua tetradactyla. The sequence continues at coordinate 61,921,832 of NC_135346.1, read as the reverse complement.
CTGAATTTCTTTCTTCTCTGAACTAATGGAGACACAAGGCTGTGTTGCAATGAGGATAGACTATTCCAAGAGAAAGTATGTAGATAAGAAAGAGAAATTCAATCCTCAGAGTCTTCTCTTTTTCTACCTAATACACATTCTCAACATGAAAAATTAGGATGCAAAAGCCCTGGCAAGATAAATCATACTGAATTATTTAGAAATATTCCAAAGGATTTTTGCCATGATATTATTTTATTCCTAAAACTCTTGAATTGTGCACTAAAATAATCTACAATGAATTGCTGAGATGTACTTTGAAATTTATTGCTTTTTTGTATATATATTGTTTTTCACACACACACACACACACACACACACACACACAGGAAGAGTATAACAGAGAAGATAGGGTTTAACAAAAGAGTATGACTGCTGAATGACTGTGTTGACATTGCTTTTGGTCCCCAGGGTCCTGGAACAGCTAGAAGAAAAAACAAAAAATTGTGGAACTGTATGTAACTTGTAGCAAACTTTAAAATCTGTTCTATAAGTACTTGTCAAAATGTACTTGGAAATTTATTGCTTTTTTGTATATATATTGTTTTTCACACACACACACACACACACACACACACAAAGGAAGAGTATAACAGAGAAGATAGGGTTTAACAAAAGAGTATGACTGCTGAATGACTGTGTTGACATTGCTTTTGGTCCCCAGGGTCCTGGAACAGCTAGAAGAAAAAACAAAAAATTGTGGAACTGTATGTAACTTGTAGCAAACTTTAAAATCTGTTCTATAAGTACTTGTCAAAATGTACTTGGAAATTTATTGCTTTTTTGTATATATATTGTTTTTCACACACACACACACACACACACACACACAAAGGAAGAGTATAACAGAGAAGATAGGGTTTAACAAAAGAGTATGACTGCTGAATGACTGTGTTGACATTGCTTTTGGTCCCCAGGGTCCTGGAACAGCTAGAAGAAAAAACAAAAAATTGTGGAACTGTATGTAACTTGTAGCAAACTTTAAAATCTGTTCTATAAGTACTTGTCAAAATGTACTTGGAAATTTATTGCTTTTTTGTATATATATTGTTTTTCACACACACACACACACACACACACACACAAAGGAAGAGTATAACAGAGAAGATAGGGTTTAACAAAAGAGTATGACTGCTGAATGACTGTGTTGACATTGCTTTTGGTCCCCAGGGTCCTGGAACAGCTAGAAGAAAAAACAAAAAATTGTGGAACTGTATGTAACTTGTAGCAAACTTTAAAATCTGTTCTATAAGTACTTGTCAAAATGTACTTGGAAATTTATTGCTTTTTTGTATATATATTGTTTTTCACACACACACACACACACACACACACACACACACACACACACACACAAAGGAAGAGTATAACAGAGAAGATAGGGTTTAACAAAAGAGTATGACTGCTGAATGACTGTGTTGACATTGCTTTTGGTCCCCAGGGTCCTGGAACAGCTAGAAGAAAAAACAAAAAATTGTGGAACTGTATGTAACTTGTAGCAAACTTTAAAATCTGTTCTATAAGTACTTGTCAAAATGTACTTGGAAATTTATTGCTTTTTCATATGTACATTCTATTTCACAATTTTAAAAAATATTTATAGGTATGATTAGTAGAATTTTGTTATGTTTTAAATCACAGGTGCTTAGAGATGGTTTAATTGTTTTAATTTTTTAACTTTTCATTTGGAAATATTTTCATATGTACAGAAAAGTTGCAAGAATAAGGATGATATAAAGAACCCACCTCTGTCCCACCATTAGATTTACTCCTTGTCAATATCTTGTCCCAGTTGCTCTATCAGCTGCGTTCCCTCTCCCTCTCTGTCTCTGCATATATACAGACACACACAATGTTTTCTTCTGAAACACTGAAGGGTAAATTGCATAAATGGTAACCCTTCATTCTGAAATGTTTCAGCGATTATTTCCTAAGAGACTATTCTCAGAACTATATAAAGTCAAGTTCAATGAATTTAGTATTAGTATAATATTTTATCTGATTTATCATCCATAGTCTAATTTAGTCAACTGACCTCGAATGGCTTTTATATCACTTTTTGCTTTGAGTACAGGATGCAGTCTGAGGAAGTTGTCATGTCTATTTTATCCCGCTCTTATGTGAAATGAATATATATATATATATATGTATTAACTTTTTTGACATAGATGTTCTTGAGGAATACAGTACACCTTCCTTTTTCAACAGAACTTCCTCATTTAGGGGTTGTATGATGTTTCTTGATCATTAGATTTGGGATATGCAAACCCGAATCCTACACGGGTGATACTGATTCCTTCTCAGACTATCTCATCTGAAGGCAAATATTCATTTGGTTCCACTGATGTCATTTCTGTCCTTTGTTTTTCTATCATCTTTTTTTGGTTTTGTTGATGTCATTTTTTATTATATGGTCAGGTGGTATCAAATTTCTGCGTGCCAAAAAGTACTATTTTTTTTATTTTGCAACTGATTGGCCATCTGCGGAGGTACTTTAAGACCGCACAAGTGTCTTGCTCCTCATTAAAATTCCTCTCTAGATTTAGCATGCATTGGTGCTTGCTGCCTGAACCAATCTTTACTGTGATGTTTAAAAAGAATTCAACTGTATACAATTGATTCTTGCATATTGATATTGAATCCAGCAACTTTGCTCATCTTTTAGTTTTAATTATAGGTAAAACCTCATGGATTTTTTCCAAATAAATAGTGATATTGTGGAGTCTTTATTCAGCTATTACTCAGAGTCCTCATGAGTTCCCAGTACCCAGTGATTTCTCTTTCTGTCTTTCTAGCTCAACTACATGTTTTATTCTGTTTTGTTTTGTTTTCAAAGTGACAGAAGATCTTTCTTATATTTAAAAACAAAGCCAGGAAAAAAACAAAAACCAAAGCCAGGGCAGGCCACGTGGCTCAGCAGGCAGAGTTCTCGCCTACCATGCCAGAGACCCGGGTTTGATTCCCAGTGCCTGCCCATGTTAAAAAAAAAAAAAAAAAACCAACCTCCACTCAAGTAGCCCCCCAACAAATAAAAAAGCAGATTAAATAAAATGTACAGTAAATACACCCAGCAAACATCTGTATGTGCAATTAAATACTGTGTCTTTTACTGCAGCACAAACTTCAAACAGTATTCAAGTGTTCTGGTGGATGAGGGGGGACCCAAGTTTTAACTCTCTGGGGTTTGGGGAGACAAGATGAAGGAAGTGAGAAGGGAAAATCAATTTCATTTTTCTTTATTCTGTTCATATAAATATATTCATAAAGACCAAAAAAAAAATAAGTTTGCCTTGGACAGCAAGGAAATAGAATAGGTGAGTGTAGAACCTACCAATTCTATCTGGCCAAAGAATATGAAGGAAATTAATTTTGTGGTGGGAGGAGAAGTAAAAAATGATAGAAGAAGTTGGGAAGGAGAGAGAAGCAGAGAGGAGCCAACTGGGTCAGAAAAGAGATGATGGCAGGGGAGTGAGGAGTCCAATGCCACGTGAGTGTTTGTTTCCATCTTCATTCCTGCTGTCTTAGGCTCTGGTTTAGCGTCTGTCTCCCTATTTTCTACTGCTGTCATGGTCTGTCTGGATCCCTCGACAGTCCTTCACCTTGACCCCACCCCTACTGTGCCAGTCCTTTTCCCGCCTTCACTTACTGGGACCTGGCTCAGTCCAGGATCCTCAGGTCATAGTTCGTTTTGGTTATTTGAAATTTGAAGCAACTCACGGAGTTGTTGAGGTGAAGGGAGACATTTTGGGCAGCCGGGGGCTGGGGAACATAGCCACGATGGGGTACAAGGCAGTGAGTTCCGCATGGTGGCCGTTCTCAGCAGCCCCACCATTGTTCCCTCCACCCCTGCCAGGCAGCCTCTGAGCATCTTGAGCCACTGGACCTTGCACCAGACAGGGTGAGCTGAGTGCAGAGTCTGTCTGCCTCAGTGCAGGTGATGCCCTCAGGGAGATCTGTCACGTCCAGCACCCACCCCAGGACATCTGCTGTCCCCAGGTCAGTGGAAGCAGATTTGAATGCTTGACTCTTGCCCCAGCTTCCATGCTTCAACCCACTGTCCCTGGTGCACTGTATAAGTCGACTGGCCATGGGACAAGGGAGGGCAGATGTACTGTAATGGCTGGCCCAAAAGGGATTACTGTCCATCACCCTGGTGCTGGACCTCCAGGCTGGGAGATCTGTGTGAGGACAGGTAAAGGGCTGAGTCCCTGTGCAGATGCTGCTGAGGCTGGTGACAGGAGAGGGAGCTGGGGACTGGGTAGGGGATGTGACGGGGCTGCTGCTCATCTGTGGGTTGACCTGGGGGTTACTGTCAAGATTGTACAGGTCTCCAGGTTTCTGGTCCTACTGGTCCATGCTGTCATATTTAGTGGCTCCCCTGGACCATGGATGGGTTCTGGGGACTTGGGGTCCAATGGGGACATTCAGCTGCATGACCGCCACCCCTGGTCCAGAGGGTGATCCTCCTGAGCACTGCGGTGGCGTCTGTGGTGGACTGCAGGGCGTGGGAAACTGAGGACTCTGGTACTGCTCAGAGCCAGGAGGTTGTAGAAACCCCACAGAAGAGCTCGTACCATTCCGTGCATCATGCTACAGTGCAGATGCGCCCCCTGCCGGGAGGCCCAATATACATTTTGGCTTGCAGGGACCAGCAAGGGTTGCTGGAAAGGTGGCTGGGCCGCATTTTGAGAGTCATTACCCACCGGGACTTGGTAAGAAGGCAGTGGGGTACTGAACCACCAGGCCTTGCATCTGGCCCTCCAAGCTGCTCCTCTAGTTGCTGACTGGGCCTTGGTCCTGTGGCTGCTGGACCCGAACCATGCCTTGTTAAGTCACCTGCTGCTGGTTAGGCATCACCAGCTGTAAACCAGCCTGCTGGGATGGCTGAGGCAGCTGCTGACCACGCTGGGGGCTGTAGGTCACCAGGTAAGAGAGAGGGCGCTACTGCTGATTGGCGTTAGGATACTGTCCAGAGGGATAGTGAGAAACCTGGATCTGTGGAGGAGACTGCATGCAGCCCTGGGGTGGCAGGACCAACTGTATGTTTTTAATTATATTTGATTCCGTTTCAAGACGTTTGTAGCAGGAAGACAGTCTGCAATAGCTCATGTCACCGTGATAAAAAAAAAACAAAAAACAATGTCTAGATCACTGTTAATCAAAAGTTTTGGTCCTAGACAAGACAAATTGTACCAGAATGTAAATTGCAGTTTCCTTTCTTGAGAAAGTCTTATTATGAAAAAAATCAGCATATCTAAAAAGTGTAATGTGTTCAGTAGTGTGATTGATTTACATTCTTGCACAAACTTCTTATCTCAACAGTTCTTTTACCATACACGCTCAATAACAGACCGAGGTTTAGATGGTCTTGTTTTTACAGAGGAAGTAATATTTCTATGTTGAGCAATTTCCTATGCTGCAAGCATTGCCCTATAAATAATGAAATGATTGACCAATATTTATTCATGATTTACTACTGCGTGAAGTGTGTTAGATGAACTGTTACTGAGATGAGATAAATCCAAAATAAGTTCTTACCAATGAAAAGTGACATGCATTTTCTACATAATACTTCATTTATGACTGCGGCTTCAACTACTTTAAAACCTTCTCCTGTATTTTTTCCATCTTCCTATCCTTCCAGAGCTTAAATTCGAACCAACAGAGTTAGGGTATGGCGATTTTTTACAATTATGGACCACAATTGAATCATTTGGCAAAGATATTTTTTAAATGCATAAAGTAATATATCTTTAGTAATTTAGATAAATAAATTTAAAAACTCCTGTCATCCCCTTTTAGAACTAAGAAAAGGATACAATTTAATTCAATAAATACAACAAAGTTTTTATAGTTTTCTGAATTTCCAACTAGTACAATATATATTATTTTATATTACAAAATAAAAATTTTACAAAATTAAAAATAAATAAGTAGCTGCCACAAACTTGCAACACAATATATAGTTATCCTACATTATGGTCAGTTAAGAGAAAGATGGCAGGAGTGATGATATTTTTTAAAGTAAACAGAATAAAGAAGAGGAAAAGATTTAAGGCAAAGGAAAGTTAAAGAGACAGCAGAAAAAGAAAGACAGAAAAAGTGCTTTCTCAAATGAGTTAATCACAGAAAGCCATCAAAGGAAACCTATTCTCCGACTGAGGCACTGTGATTAGAACAATATATTATCTGAATTGTTTTATTGCCCAGGCATCTTCAACCCAGGGATGACGACGATGTTCAAATTCCCTAGGTAAGGGCACCATAGCAAGAGTTGGCTCTCCAACATTCCACCAGAAACTTCACAAAGCCGTGGTCTTGAACTTGGATGAAGTTGTGCTGATTCCCTTGTATGAACCCGGATGATGAATGCAGTAGAATATTGGCATCTGGCATCCCTGCTTCCATTACTACCAAGAAGGCTCAAAGACAATGGTCAACTCGGGCTTTTCTTCTTTGAGTGTTTCTAATGCACATTTTGTCTCATGATTGAAATACATTTCATGCAACCTGTAAAAACAAATAGAAACTTCTGGGTTGTACTCTTCAAAATAACCAAAATCAGGGATTTTGGCTTTAAAAACTAACACTTCACTCCCCTTAACACTACATATCTGTTAGCTCTAAAATTCTGGGTTTCATGTCAAATCTGGCTTTTATTAGTTTTAACCTTCAATTTTCAAAAATTTTAAACATATAAGTAAAAAAAGAGTGAGAGAATAGTATAATAAGTTTCCATATGCCCATTACCCAGCTTCAACAATTAACAGTTCTCGGCCAGTCATGTTTCATCTATCCTTCCATCCACTGCTCCTGCCAATGGACTATTTTAAAGACATCATTTCATGCATCCTTAAATATTTCACTAAAATAACACTACCTGAAGAAAACTTTTTAAAATATAACCACATGCCACTATCAGACTTGAAAAAGTTAACACTAAGTCCTTAATATCATCATATGCTCATTCAGGATTTAAATTTCTTCAATCATCTTGTCGATTTTTTACATTATGTTCATTTAATCAGGAGCCATACGAAGTCTATACATTGCACTGACTGCTAGGCCTCTTAAGTCTTCTTTGGTATAAGTACTTCCTCATTCGCTTTTTTAAAAAATTTCCTTGCCACTTAACTGTTAAAGAAATCAGATAATTTCTCGTATATAGTTTCTAACAATTTTATTATGGCTGGGTGCATCCCAGGATCCCCAGTCTATTTGAATCTGTCCCCGAAATCCAGAATGTCCTGTAGGCTGGATCAATGATCCTATGTACAGAAACATCTCTAGCTTCATCCTGAGCCATCTTTCCTTTTGTCCCTTCATTTCACTTAGTTATGAGAACATTGGATTTTCCTGTGACAAATGTGCTGTACTATGTTCACACAAGTATACCAGATTGATCTAACCTCTGATTCAGCATTTAAAGGTCAGGATGATGAGGAGAAGCCAGAATGGAGACAGAGTAGGAACAGACAGTGATGTAGGAGAAAATTCAGATGAGAGTATGGTGACTCCAAAAATGAAGAAAATGTTGTAAGTGAAGGGAGTGATTGCTTGGGCTGGTAGATGTCATGAGACTAACTAGTAGGCTTTTAATAGGGAAGTAATGGATCATGGATGACTGAACAGAGCAAATGACCACCAAACACACTGAAGAGGATCTGAATTTTATGGAATTTCTGATCTTGATGTTTATAAAGCACTCTTTTTTCCATTTAGAAAACCCCCAAAAACAAAACTGACAACACCTCCTGTATGCAGAGAACTGTACAAAATAGAACACCTTGCAGATACATATAATCCTATTTGTCCACTTTCCTTAGGACTTGTGAGTCTTTGAAAAATATAGATGAAAAGTCTTTCGCATCCAGCTGGTCTTTGAACATTATACATGCCCAAATGTAGTTAAATATGTAGTAACTGACCCACATACTCTATTTAAAAAAAAAAATACTGCCCTAATTGGCCCAACATCAGCCTAATCCTGACTGCAAATGAAGACACGGGCATCCTGGATTTTAGTAACTGCTCAATTTTTCCTTAGAACTCTAAACCCCACCCGCACAAATCTGATTCCAGAGCACGCTTACTGCAGCTTTTCCAGGAGGCAGGTCTGCTGTTTGATTACTTCACAGAGCATCATGACACCCAGATCTCCTAGGTCATTATTGCCTAGACTTAGTTCCCTCAGGCTCTGGTTGGAGGTCAGAAGTGTGGACAGATCCCAGCAGCAGTGTGAGGTGAGGTCGCAGTTGTCTAACCTGCAAGAAGGAGGGAAATTTGTAGGAAAAAATCCCCTTAACTCTCCCCCAGGTCCCCAGATCCTATCTTGCAAACTTTAGAGCAACAGAAAAAGCACTTGATTGACTTGCTTGCAACAGCCTTATATGTCGATGGATTTTTTTCTCCTTTTTAGATGGGCATATTTTTTTTCAAGTCCATTGAATTGTGTGGATCAAATCAGGAACAGCAGTTTGGGAATTGATTTTTCTCAAAATCTGCATTTTACCCACCCTCACCTCCCAATTTCTCTAAAACACAAGTGCCATACTGTTTCCACTCTTTTGTGACAGAAAAGATTGTGGTGAAATGAACTCAAGTGTCTACCTTTTCAACCATATAGAAGGTGGACTCCTTTCTATCCTATTATCCTTTAATGGGTGAATCCCTGAAAGACATCATCACTTCAAAGAAACATATTATCTAACTCTTATCTTCCCAAATACCCTCAGCACCCATATATAACCAAACCATAAGCCAAGGGACTTACTCCAATATCTGAAGCTTACAACTGGGGCGCATGAGTCCCTCACAGAGCAGCTTGATTCCCTTGTCTCCAAGTGTGTTGTCCCGTAGGTAAAGGTGCGTGAGGTTTTGGTTTGTGCTGAGCACTGAGGCTAGTGCCAGACAACAAGCTGATGTAAGGCCAGAATTCACGATTCTGTGAAGGGACAGAGAGAGTTTTCAATATCCAACCTGCCCTGCCAGCACAGATGCTTTTATCTAAAAAGCTGCACTTGTTAACTTAGAGGTAAAAAGCCAGGGTCTCATATACACTCTGAGGCAAGCATGACTCCCCGTCCCTTGCTCCCACAACAGAGACAAATGATGGTCTCAGCGACACTTTGCTGTGATCTGCTGGACAGAAGAAAAGCAAACTGAACCAGACCTTCCCACACACAACCCTTCTCTTTCATGCACAGACTGCCTTGGTAATGAGCTCCTCACCATCGTTTTCCCAGAAAAAAAGGACTTCCCAGGTTAATCATGGTGACTAACACTCTCTAGCATTGCAGAGACCTGTCTTATTTGATTCTTTCATTAACCTGGTGAGGTAGTGAACAGAATTGTAACTGTTATAAACCTTTTACAGATTAGAGATCTGAGACTTGTGAAAAAAAGGTCAAGGAGCTCACACGTGATGAAGAGGGGACCTGGGATTAGGATTTTCACTGCCTAGTCCCATCCCCTCTCCATTGCCCCTTTTGTCTATCTCACTCTCCTTTATGACTTTACCTCAGAGCAAAGTTCTTATTTTGTTTTAAATCCAATGGAATTGGATTTTTTGCACTATTCTTGGGTCAAGTAGAGTACATTCTATCACCCAGCAAGAACAGAGAACTCTGATGTAAATGCTTGTTTCACTCCTATATGGAAGCCTGTAAGTGGGTATACAGCTACTTATACTACACAGTCAACAAAAACTTGACTTAAGAACATCTCATGTGATCACATTCCTTCCTGTCTGAAGCCTAATAACGACAAGCTTTTAAAGTCCAAGGTGTCTAATCAACATGTAGAAAGAAGTAATTCAGCCTTCACAGGTGACCAGAAGAAAACAGAAGCAGTTAACAACTCATTGATCTCCATTTTCCCATCAAGGATGAATTCAAAATGGAAAGGTTATAGTAACATGACTGAGAGAGAAAAAAAGCCCAAAGGGGATGAACAAAAATGAAGCAAGTTATAAGTAGCCTCTGGTAAGGTTAAGTCCCCAGGCGAAGAAGAAAATTATCAGAAGGTCTTCAATAGGCATGCAGAAGCTATCATACCAAGAATACTAGCAAAATGAGGAATTACAGAGTTCAGCAACAAACTAGAAAACCGGAGATAGTCTTCAAAGAGGAAGGGAACAGATATTTTAATAGTTATGGAGAGGCAAATTTATCACCATTTTTGAAAAGAACTAGAATGTATTGTTAGATGTTTGGGAGAATGAACACTGAAATGGCAACAGTTACAAGCAGATGCGTGTTTTTGTTAAAACAAGCTATATCTGAACTGGCAAAATGTTGGTAACCATTGCAGCTGAGGGATGGATATATGGAGCACATAATAAAATGTTTAGAGAATAAAACAATTAAGTCCTACTAACCAATCCAGATTGGAGAAACAAGACCAACAAATAAATCTTGATTTCAAACAATCCATTTAAGTCAGTTCTATATTTACTGACCTTACCATATATTGTATAAGGTAAATTTGTTGGCTTATTTATTAATAATCCACCTGTTACATAAACCAAAGATGGCCCCTGTATATTCACTCTGTGTTATATATATTTCTTCACAGCAGCCTGAGACAGTAACTCAAAAAGCCTGCAGGCTCCAAACTCAAATTCTTAATATGCAATTGCTTTTAAAATAGTCCATATAATCAATTTTTAGCCATTTAGAGCTACTGTTTTACATACCTCACAAAACTGTACCCAACATCTGCTAGTCATAGATAAGAAAACTTTGTTGTTATAAGACTTCAGCCAATTCTGCCTTTTGGAGTTCTCTGACTCCCTGCTGTGCTGACTCTGCACATAACCAAGACACATAAGCCCCCTCCTTCCATTCTCCTCTTCCCCCTTAATTTTCCCTTGTCCTGTTTCCTTTTCTGCTGGACCCTGCGCCTTAGCTTTGGAAAGTCTCAGGCTGTGAGAAGTTTCCCATGCAACTTGTCAAAGCATCGCCTCAGAAGTCATTTGTGCCACCTAGTGGCGCAGCTAGTGTGGTACAAACTTTTTTTCTTGCTCAATTTCAAATCCCTCAGACTCACTATACCGCCTCATGTGGCAAAAAATGTCTCCTAATGAAAACTGAAGAAATGCCATTTATTTAATATTTACAATATGCTTGGCTGTGTGTTGAGCTCTTTAAGTAGGATTATCTAATTTAATTCTACAATCCCATGATGCAGATGTTATTATTGAACTCTCTTTTTTGGGGCGGTGGGGGTGCATGGTCCAGGAATCAAACCCAGGTCTCCTGCATGGAAGGCAGGCATTCTAACCACTGAACTATCCATGCACCCCTCGAACTCATTTTTAAAAGATAAAGTGAAGTGTCAGAGAAATTACTTGAAGAATAGTTAGAAGCCTCCCAGATGGATGATGGAGATGGGGGAGGAGAGACTGGGTAAACCTCCAGGCAAAAGGAAAATGATATGCAAGGATAAGGAAGGTTTTTGAGCAAAGGCTCAAAATTATCAAATTTATGTTTTAGAAAAATCCTTCTGGTACTATGCAAAAGAAATATGAAAGAGGGAACTGAAAGTAAAGAGAATAAGGAATTTTGGATTGCATTCTGGTTATTGCTGGAAAGTCTCCTGGAAAGTCCCACTTTTTGCAAGACAGAAATGAGAGGGCAGGAGCAGGTCAAAGGATATAACCTATAGGGGAATAGGTTCCAATAAATTAACCAATGTTGGAAATGCTTATTGTGTGACACATATAATATTGGGGAGAAGGGAAGGGACGGTTACAATATTCAGCATAAGGGAAGGGCCTAAAATTAATGAAAGGAAAATTTGTCTAATATAACAAAATATAAAATATCTTAAGTTTTGAATCATTAATTTTACTTACAGGCATCCACTCTATAAAAGCACCATGCGTAAAGTATATATAACTACACTTATTCAATGTTGCTTGTAATAACAAAAAGTGGAAACTCATTCAAAAGTTCATATCCGGTGAGTGTCCAAATAAATTATGGGACCTACATACTATGGATTATTATGCTCCAGTTAATAATATAAATTTATATATACCAACATGGAAATGTATCCATGACAAGTGCAAAAAGCAAATTGTAAGGATTTATATTATTACTCCATTTTAGATAGACTGTATGAAGATGGACGGGCAGATGAGGAGACAGACAGATGGATGCTCCCATATGACAAAATGTCTGGAATTTGTCATCAAATTATTGAAAATGGTTATCTCAGAAGTGGGGTGAGAAGAAACTTTCACTTCTAACTTCATATATCTTTAATATTTTTTATACACTTGAATAAAAATCTAGAGAAATGTAGGTTGAGGCCTCTTGGGAGAGCCATCTGTATATTGGTTGTGGTTGAAGCTGAAGGGTATATGAGAGATCATAGGGAGTAAAAACATGTTTAGAAAAAGACATTTGTGAAATCTCCAGACCACAGAAAGAGAAGCCAACACAGGATTCAGAAAAGAGGAAGCGATACCAATGAAAGGAAAGGAAATACTGAGTAGTGTCGTAGAAACAATGGAACAAAAATGTTTCAAGAAGGATAAACAGAATTAAAAGCAGCAAATGTCAACTAAGACAAGAACTGAGATTCTTCTGAGAACTACAGAAGTTGGAATGGATCACGGAGTAACCTGGGGAAGAGGGTCAACTTCGAGACTTTGACCTTGACTTCTACCTGGAGGGCTCTTTCCCAGCTCCTTCATGGCTCAGCCCTCACTTCATTGATCAGCTGTAACCTGCACAAAGTCACTCTTTGACCACCTGGTTAACTGCCCTCGTGGTCACTCTAGTTTTTATCATAGCACTTACATATAGTGCACATTTGTTTGCTTGTTTATTGTCTGTCACCCCTATAAGAATGTTCATAAAAATGGGGTCTTGATACATTTACTCACTGCTCCCAATAACACTAGCAACAAAACCCCACAGTACCCAGAAAATAATAGGGTCAATTCATGTCTGTTCAACAAACAAGAGTAGCAGAAGCCAAATTTCAGGGAGAGAGAAATAATAGAAGGTAAGAAAATGAAGAGAATACATTTGAACTTTTACTAGAAACTTAGCTATGGAAAGAAATTACAGTGATATCTGATGTGGCAGATTGAGTTATGTGTCCCCGAAACAAAACTTATTTTAATCTTAATCCATTCCTGTCAGTGTGAACCCATTATAAATTTGACCTTTTGAAGAAGTTATTTTTAGTTAAGGTGTGGCCAACGGAATCAGGATGGGTCTTAATCCTGTTACTAGAGGCTTTATAGAGAGAAAATCACAGGGAGGAAGCAGAAGCTGGAAGAGAAAGGAGAGGACATTGCCATGAGATTGAAAAACCAAGGAACCACCCAGGGATTGCTGGCCAGCAAGAAGATGCTGATCTAGGAAGAAAGCAAGCCTTCTACCTATGAAACTGTATGCCAATAAATTCCTATTGTTAATCCAATCCATTGTGTGATATTTGTCATAGCATCTGGGAAACTAAGACATCTAGTGATGGGCTAATGGGACAATTCCAAGTATCAGAGCTTCCTAAACATATAAGAGTTATTCATTATGAAGTAATTGATTATTCCTCTGGGTGGGGGGAGACTTCCCTTATATTTTGTCTTTAATTCTGGTCTGGTTGGTATTTAAATCAGTAAAATGAATGAAGACGTATCCAGTTTGCTCGTTGCTATATTCATAGATAAAAGTGAAAGAGTCAAGATTCAAAACTGCCTAGACAATGAGTTAAAAGAAAGACAGAATGAAATTTAACACAGTTAAATGTGAAGACCTACAATGAGACTGAAGAGTCTGATGGAGAATCCCTAGATAGTCCTAAGGCAGTGTGCTCTAGGAGTTAAGGCATGGCTGATGGTTCCACACAGGGCTATATAGGCATTGGATTCCACTGATTTCCAGCTCAGTATCCTTGGACTAAGGTCTTAAGATCCTGAGCATTATTTTCTTCTCTGGAAACTGTACTGATAAACCTCCTTTGCAGGATTTTTATGAGGCCAACTGAAATAGCCCATTAAAGAACATGGAGCAGCAGAGATACATAGTAAGTACATGATTATTAGTGTATATTTCTTGTTATTTACTAAAGAAGTTCCACATGAACTGATAATCTGATGTGACTGCTTAAAAAAAGAAATCATAGATTTCACCAGTAAAAGTACAGTATCCTGCCACAGTGAAAGTTCCACCATACATCTTCTGGAGTAATAGATTCACATCTGAGATGTACATTTTAAAGAGAAGCGTTAACAAACAAGTTCTTACCTAGGAGAGCATAACTGAATTGGTAAATATGCTAATAAACAATGTGGTTGAGCATTTTGAGATACTTAAGTAAGAAATGAGAAGGCGTGGGGTGTGAGTACTGACTCTGAGGAGTTGAGATTTAAGTTACTCAGTGCAGATCAAGGACCACGCGCAGAAATTATAAAAGGGGGCCACCTCAAGATAAGAATTCTCTTCTCATGCAGAGGTCATGTTGTGCAGCAAGATGTGTTCTTAGAAGTATTCACATATAAAATAAATGACTATCCACATAAATGTCTGAGAAACAACAGTTTCATTTAAAGGGAAATTGGGCAGCACAACTTCTAAGGTTTCTTTCAACTCTAAGAATCTCTAATCCAATGATTATCTAAATATATTATTTGAAGAGGTATATAGTGCTTCAAACCACTTCAGATACTTTCTCCTCTACTATCTATCCTTTATTCCGTCTGATCAACTTTTTTTTTAGAGTGATCTCCACCCATATTTTCCAAATAATTCATCTCTAAACAGAAGTTGCTCTTTGGCTAATGCCCCAAAAGACTTACCCCAGTTTCTTCAGGTTGCCTTGTGACTGCACCATTTTTTCACATAAAATTCCAACTCCTGAGTCTCCCAGTGCATTTTCTCCCATGTAGAGTCTGGTTAGGGTTTGATTGGTGCTCAGGACTGATGCAAGATCCTTACAACAAGCTGATGTGAGAGAGCAGCTGACCAACCTTCCGTAAAGATGACAGAATGCCATAATCACATCTCTCATCCCACTCTCTACCCTGAACTAAGGAGGCACTTGTGCCTGCCACTACCTCTAGTCTACTCCATACAGAGGATGGGGATGGATCCAAGCTCTATACTAATTTTGGAATCTTTTTCGTGAAACAGCAAGTAAGCGCCTTCCTTCCAAGTCCATCCCAGCTTCACATTGCTCCTCCCAGCTCTCTACCAAAAAGTGACTTCTCTTCTTCAAAATGCACCTCTCTCAGGAGCATTCAATGAAGGATTCCATGAAACATTAAGGGTCAACATTGATTTAGCACTGTGTTAACCATTTCAGGTGAGGACGGAGGCTGCATGTGTGATGAAGTTCTGAAACTCTTCTAATACAGTGCATTCTACTAGTTTTACTTCCTCTACTAGCCTCTAATACCTTCGAGGAAGGCATTATTTCTAGTAGTGTCTATGTACCCTTCCAGGGCCCAGTATGAGGCTCTTCCTATAACATGCGCTAATGGAATTATTGGCAAACACCTGGAGATAAACACAGGCAATCCTTTCATCTGCCAAAAACCACCGTCGCGTTAAAACCCCAGCCCATTGTGCTTCATTGGAGCCAAGACTTCAGCCTTCGTAAGGAAAAGCAGTTCAGACTCACCAGAGCTTCTGCAGATTGCAGAACAGATGCTTCAGCCCCACGCACAAGAGCTTGATCCCCGCGTCTCCCAGGACATTGTTGCTCAGGTCCAGTTCCACCAGGCTCTGGTTGCTGCTCAGGACTGAGGAGATGTCGAAGCAGCAGTTGTGGGTGAGGCCGCAACGCCCCAACCTGCACATAAAGTACCAGCATTGAAGGAACCAAGCATGGCCTTGTCTGCAAGGGCTGCCAGTCTAAGCTTGATTCCAGCACCAGGCAGGAGCAGTTGTTTTATCATGTTGCAAGGGAGAGTCATCATGAAGCTTTCACTGAGGGATAATCTTACTAGGGAACTACCTGAGTATAGCTCAAGACTTACTGCATCTGGGACTTTAGGAATTTAGCTCAAAGCCTGAGATCACAAATGCTGGGTGCCAGTCAGTAAATAATGTCAGGCTGTCTGATAGCCACCCTTAAATGTATAAATGTCATGTTCCTGGGTGGTACGATGGTGGCTCAGTGGCAGAGTTCTTGCCTGCCATGCCGGAGTCCTGGGTTCATTTCCCAGTGCCTGCTCATGTTTAAAAAAAAAAAAAAGTCATGTTCCTTTCCTGTAAATGAAAAGAATGATAAACCTATGGGTTCCACTCTCAATTCCAAGTCCTTACAGTCCCTCACCTAGATGCTGTTTTCTTTAAGGCTGTACTTCATGTATTCCTTCCTTTCACCAGCCTTGACCCCCTAGTTTTACCAAATAATTTAATCCCAGCCCAACAAATACAATGACAAGCAGGCAGCTTTGATTCTTGATTTACTTTACAACCACAACACACACCACCACTACCAGCAGCACCAAAAATCATTACAATCTCTTCCAGTCAAAGGGACAAGAAAAACATTCTAGCTCCTTTCCAGGCCAATATTTCATGTCCTAGAGCCTGTTGCACCACTTCCTCTTTGTCCCTAAATGACACCAACTGTTACAGAAATGAACAATCAGATCTCTTCTTATATACAAAACATCCCCTTTTCACATATTTCCTGATTGCATCTTTCCAGACCAGAGCCAACTCTCTGGAATGGCAAAGGGGCACCCTCAAGGAGCAGTAGCGACAGGTGGCATAGGGTGAAGCTGGAGAGGTAGGTTGAGTGCCAAAAACAGGCACGGCCTTGAAGGCAAGAGGGAGACCTGTAACTTATCAAAACAGCAAGGAGAAGGCGCCTGAACGAGGGAATGGCATAATCAAATTTAAGTTTTTAAAATGATCCTGACTTCTTTGTAGAGAATGGATTGGAGAAGAACAAGAGTGGATGCAGGGAGACAAATGCTAATTCAATACCTATTTTTTGAGTACTAAAATGTACCGAGATACTTGCCCACACATTGCACAGCCAATGGCAAAACAAATACAAGGCCTGCCCTCAGAGAGGTATTGGCATAGAGAGCCATGCAACAGTCCAGGCAAGGGATGGTGGTGGTTTGGCCAGGGTTGGTGGCGTGAAGATGAGGTAAAGTGGACAATTGTTCAGTATATAAAATTAATAACACCTGATAATGGTGGTGAACATGACAAACAAAACAGAGAGAGGAGGGAAAATGCCGTGGTGCAGTGGGCTTTAATACCAGGTGCACAGCTCTTCTAAAATGCATTTCTGCATGCACACAGACAGTGGAATTGAAGGACTGCAGGTGTGGATAAGGCATCTGCATGGACAGTGAGTCACGTGTGTCTGAGTCACAGTCTCAGTGGAGAGGGAGCATTTTATTACTAAAGTTACAGAACATTCCCTATGGCATGTAAACTACTATGAAGTGTTTTAATGGGTTCCAGCCCAGGTAACGATTGTTCTATAAAATGAAAAACTTCAGGTTCTCATCTGTGAAATGACTGACAAGGAAATGGAAAATACTGACTCACAGTTTTTTTGTTGTACCACCAAAGCGCAACTTTTTTTCAGTTCCCCTTCTTCTTCTCCATCCAAAATTCCAAACAATTGGCCTCCAAATCATTCTGCCTTCCCAGTTATACTTTCCCTAGGGTCTTTCTTCCCTCTCCCTCCCTTCCTGACCCCTCCTCCCTCCCTCTCCCCCTTTCCCTCTCCTCCATCTCTCCCCATCCCCCCCATTGCTCTCATATACAAACACACACACACCCTCACACACACACACACACACACTCACATTGCATATGCGGGGACTTACCACAATCTCCGAATGTTACAGTCAGGATGCTGGAGCGTTTCACACAACACCCTCACTCCTGGGTCCCCCAGAATATTATCACTGAGGTCCAGTTCGGTTAGACTCTGGTTCAAGCTCAGAACTGAGAAGAGGCCCCGGCAATACTGAGAAGTGAGATAACAGTTCACCAACCTAGAAAATGGGAGGAAAGGAGAGAAAATGAAGCTAAAGGCCAGGAACAGCTGGCCCCCCAAGGGATCCAGAGATGGGTCACAGAAGTAAGGTCATTCCCCTAGGAATGAAGGTGGTGGAAAGACAGCAAGCTGGTGTTGTTGGCCGCCCTATGCATGCCCTCTGGTCCCTCAGCTTTTCGTCTTCTCCCTACCCCATCAATCAGAGGCCCAGCCCACTGGAGACACCAAGCCATACATCATCAGCAAAGGATGCTTTCTAAATCACAGAGGCCTGGGTCATGCCCATAAAAATAAAATCAGAATCTCTGAGGGTGGGACCAGGCATATCAATATTTTCAAATCACAGGTGATCCCATCCACCCAAGTTTGAATCACCTGCAGCTCTGGTTAAAATGCAGTTTCTGACCCAGTGGTTCATGCTCAGAACTGAGAAGAGGCCCCAGCCTTTAGGCCTTTAATTCTGCATTTCTAACAAGCACAGTGCTGATGTTGATGCTGCTGGTCCTTGAACATCAAGTTCCTACTCTCAGAAGAAGGTAGCTGCCATCCATACCATGAGTGCTGGAGCTGTAAGCCTGAATCTCTGAAGCCTTCTTCACAGCAAGTAATTTGGATCAGGTTTCTTGTCTTTGCCTCTTTCATGGACCTTCATGAGCAGGTCAGCAGCCTCTCTCTCTCTCTCTCTCTCTCTCTCTCTCTCTCTCTCTCTCTCTTTCTCTCTCTCTCTCTCAGCCTCTCTCTCTCTCTCTCTCTCATGACTTCTATCTAGCCATTTTGATCTATTTGCCATTTTACAAACATATTCTGCTTTTCCATCTCCTACCCATGAGCCCACTATTCCCTCTGTCCCAGTCATTCCTTCCCTACTCTCAGGTCTCACCCCCACCTGCTTCAGGATTCAGCTGAGGTATGACTTCACTCACTGCCCCAGCTGGCCAAGGGCTTCTCCTGTAGGCTTCCTTATCCTAGAACATAATATCTCTACTGTCTTCACTTGTTTGCCAAGCGTCTCCACAACAAGATCTTAAGCTCCGTATCAGCAGGACCTGAGTCTCAGTCGCCATGGTTCTTGCTGACTGAATGATGAATTAAAAAGGATATCCTTGGGGTGGGCCACAGTGGCTCAGCAGGCAGAGTTCTCACCTGCCATAACAGAGACCTGGGTTCTATTCCCAGTGCTTGCCCATGTTAAAAAAAAAAAAAGGGTGTCCTTGTAGCAGTTCCAAGGCAAAGACAGAGCTCATTACTGCAGTTCAAAGGACATATCCTCTTTTTTTCTTAAATTTTTTTGACCATGTCAAGCATCCTTTATAAGATCAAGTTCACATATTCACAGAGAGGCCTTTGCTGTGGGTAGTCTCTATTACCATGGCAGGAGTCACTGAATATTAAACCTGGAAGTAACTTCAGAAATCAAGGAACTCAACCACTTCATTTTACAGACACAATAATTGGCTCCCAACCTCCTAGACAATCCATAGCAACTGACCCCGAAGGGAACACTTTTGACAGTTGCTTGGTGGAAAACAGAATGTAGGGACTTCAAAGGAGGGTTCCCATGTTCCCAGCTATATCTTCCTCCATTTCACTTCATCACTTTCGTTTCAATGAGGCCACGCTCACCCTTATCATCATACACTACTCCATTTTTACCTTTGTTCATGCTAGTTCCCACTCCAATAATCCCCTTTACATTCTTCTCTACTTACACACATCTTACCAGTTCTTCAAGGCAGGCTTACACTCAACTCCTCGGAGAAATCTACACTCAGTCTCCAGCTCAAAGGCCTTTCTGTCTTCTGTGTTCCTGAGACAAATAATATCTGGGGTTGCTTTGCTTATGGATTAGAACCCCAATTACATTACAAGCAACTTGAGTTTAGAAACATTTTTATAAAATTATTTACCCCATGTAAAACCTAGAATAGTTCCTTGTACTGAATTGGCATTCACCAAACATTTGTTTATTGTTCCATGGATATTTTTGCTTATCCCATTTATCCATCTACCCTACCTCTACTAGTTGATCCCTGCCAATGAAGGAGTATTGTAGAAGTAGGTATGTAACGGTGATAGTATTATGTACTAGTGACAACAGCATTTGAAAAATAGTTGAGAAGAAGGGAAAGTGAGCGATTACCAAGGTAAAGGTGGCTAAAAAGGAGAAGATAGGCTTTACTCACCCACCTGAAGCTCAATTTCCTTACCGTTGAGAACAGGTAGCATGTGGACATGGAGTGAACCAGTCAACCACATCTAGGCATCGGCTTTCCACCACCTCCTCTTCTTCCACCTTGGGCAAATTATGGAGAAATCCCAGGGAAAGTGTTTCTACATGATGACAATTCTTGATACAAAAAGATGAAACCACATGGTCCATTCTGGTGGAGAGATTGATCTCAATTTTGGGGAAATGGTCCATGGCCCTTTGCACAAAGTCTTCTTCCTGCATCTCATATAAACAGTAGAACAATTCCAACTGGCTGGGCTGGATCTGCAGTTTCTTGGCCTTGGCTTTCACCTCTATCCACTTCAGCAATTCCAGCCTGATTTGCTGTGAGATTTTGCAACTCAATTTTTTTTCCAAATAGGAGGTTCTCTCTTGGTTTATGAGGCCAAAAAGGAAACGGACAACAAAAATCAGATACCCTTTCTCAAATTTTCCATAATTTTCAAGAAGGACAGTCACATCTCGGTTGGGAAGTTTTGAACATCTCCACGGCATGCTCTTCCCCTTCTCCTCCTCTTCTCCCAGCAGATAGTACATGGCAGCAAAGAACTCCTGGAAAGTCATGTGAATGAAGCTGTAGAATTTCTCACAGTCTACTTCCTTTTGAAATAGGTTCATCCTCAGGAAAGCTGACACATCAGCCTTTTGTAGGCCATGGTTCCTGAGGTCACACTCTTCAAATAGTATTTTCTGATTCCAGATTCCATCTGCAGCTAAAGAGCAGAGCCCCCTAAGGTTGGCAGAGAGGCGGCAATCCTGACTTCTTCCTCTGGGCTGCAGCAAACTTGAGAGAAAAAAGACGTACACTGCAGTAGTGGTTTTGGATGTCTGAGTAAGGGACTTGCCACTCTCCATCTGCTGCTTCAACCCAGTGCATACAATCCAGCAAACCAGGGGAATAAAACACATCGTGAAAAGGATCTCATTCTCTTGAATTAACCTGAAGGCTTCTCTGGCTTGGTCTTCATTTGAGAAATACTTAAAGAAATACTCCTTCCTCTTGACCTCTGAGAAACCCAGAATCTCCACATGTCGGGGATGGTCCAATAAGTGCTGGAGTTTCTCCAGGGCTACAGGCCTTGTGGTGATGAGCAAGGAAGCCTCAGGAAGCAGCTTCTTTCTAATGAGGCTACTCAGGAGAATGTCTACTCGCTCTACCTTCTGCCAGTCTGTGCAGAGCTCCCCTGTGTGCTCATCAAAGGCACCTTGCAGTTCATCAAAGCCATCCATGAGGAACAGAATCTTGGATGGCTTGCTCACAATCTTGCTTATGGGTGGGTTTGGGTCTGGGCAGCAGCTAACAATCAGGTCCCCCAGGCTCCTCCGGGCCATGAGATTCACCTCTCGACAGTGGATATAGAATAAATAGTTAAACCTATCTTTGAAAATTTTCCCTGATGCCCAGTCCAACATAATCTTCCGGGCCAGTATTGTTTTCCCAATACCTGCTGCTCCCTGGAACACCACTGTGTGCACAGGCTCTGACTTTTCATCCTCAGGATCAAACAGGAATTCCACATTAATGGAACTCACAAGGTTGTCCCTGGTCTTCGCTGTGGTTCCAGCAATGGCCAAGAGTTCATGTTCCCTCTCTTTCTGGCTCTGATGTTCCTTGACAAGAAGCAGCCGGGTGAAACGTTTGTTGAGGTTCACACTCTCACCCAGACGGGCATTTCTGTCTTCAATACACAGAAATCTGCTCTGAATATATTTTGTGTATTTCCTACAATAATCTAAGGCAAAGACAGAAAGTTAGACATTGGGGGAACCCATCATGCACCCACTTCAGATGAGTTATGAACAGGGGGCCCTGATCAGCAGAAAGTTGTAATTGAAACTGAGAAAACAGATGAAGTCATCTGTCCTCGGGATGCATATAGAATGTTCTCAAAAATCTGTGCCAGATTCTTCATAAACACAATTAAGGACAAGAAAGTTACTATGTGTGTTGCTGCCAGACAAAAATTCCTTTATTCAATCATACTTCTTTGAGTAGTCTTCAGCCCATGACTTTTTTTTTAAGTCAAAAAGGTTTATTCACTCCTAGATGTCTCAAAACCATTAATATTGTAATGTGACTCTTCACAAAGTACACATAAGGTACACAAGAGTTTCTCAAATTCTCTAAACCTCAGAATCCTTTTTTTTCTTGAGGAACTTGGGGACTAATATTTCATATAGTTGGGAAACCCTGCATTGCTTGGGACTGCTGATGAATCATTAAGCATCATAATTTGTAATCCAAAACTGCATTGATAGCAAAAACTACAGAATAGATTACCAAGAATTTACCTTATTCTAGCTACTTTATATCATGTACCTCTTTTGTCCTTACATACTCTTAGAGTAGGTAGTACTATGATCCACGATTAACAGTTAAAGACAGAAAGGCTAAGAAACTACAAATAGTCAGTCAAAGACTACAGAGCTGGTTAGTAATAGATCCAAGGGCTTGGAATGCTTAAACTTGGCAAAGAGGAAGCTTTCACTCACACCACCTACAGGAGTTGACTGAAGTTCTCCTATACTGCTCTTTCATAAATTCCTTACTTCCAATCAGCCCATCACTTTTAAAATCAGAAACACTTAATCACCTCCCCCTGGTTCTGGGACTGCAAGTAGCCAAGAAGACCTGAATCCAGTTTCTTCAGATGACAATGAATTTCCTGAGATAAACATCTGCAACCCAGTGAGGATGAGGGAGTAAGACTAATGGCATGTAGGATGACCAACTGACCCAGCTTATCAGCGCCTCCTGAATGAGGTCTCAAAACCCAATTGGATACAACAGCACATTAAAAGAACTACACACCATGACTAAGTGAAATTTACCCCAGGTATGCAAGGGTGTTTCACCATAAGAAAATCAACTGGTATAATACACCACAAAAAAAAAAAAAAAAAAAAAATGAAGGGAGTGAAAAAAACAGGATCATTTCAATTGGTGCAGAAAATGCATTTAACAAAAGCCAAAGAGAAAGAAACATCCTCAACATGATAAAGGGCACATATATGAAAAACCCACAGTTAACATCATACTTAATGTGGAGAGACTCAAAGCTTTCCCTCTAAGGTCAGGAAAAAGAAAATCCTGCTGTCACCAGTGTTAGTCAACACTGTACGGAAGTCCCTGGCCAGAGCAATTAGTTAAGAAAAATAAATAAAAGACATCCAAATTGCAAAGGAAGAAGTAGAGCTTTCACTGTTTGAAGGTGGCATCATCCTATATTTTTAAAATCCTGAAAATTCCACAACAATAGTCCTAGAGCTAATAAATGAATTCAACAAAATGGCAGGATAGAAGATCAGTACCCCCAAATCAGTAATGTTTCTATACACTAGTAATGAGCAATCAGTATAAATTAAGAAAAAATTCCAATTACAATAGCAACTAAGAGAATCAAATATCTAGGAATAAATCTAATCAAGGATGTAAAGGACTTATATACACAAACTACAAGACATTGCTAAAAGAAATCAAAGGAACATGAATGTTTTTACAGGAGGGAGAGCAAATGAATGTCAACATTGCAAGGTGTTGAAAATGGATGGTATACAGGAAAAAATATAATCAGTGCAAGCTAGGGTCTATAATCAACATTACCATTGTAATATGCTTGCACTGAATGTAACAAAGGCATTATGCCAAAACTAAATGTCAACAAGCGGGGGATATGGGGGAGGTGTATGAGCTTTTTTGTGGAAGAACAGGAAATGTCTTCATATAGATTGTGGTGGCTAAGGCATGCCTATGTGCTTATAACAGGAACCACTGATTTTTTACTTAGGTTGGATTATATGATGTATGAATAAAACTGTTTAAAAATGAACACAGGGTGGGCCACAGTGGCTCAGCAGGCAGAGTTCTCACCTGCCATGCTGAAGACCTACGTTCGAGTCCTGGTGCCTGCCCATGTAGAAAAAAAACAGAAAGAAAAAATGAACACAGAGAAACAAGTGCTGGAGAAAATGGGGAGAAAGATATGCATCTATTCACTGTTGGCAGGGAAGCTGAGAGGTGCAGCCTCTCTGAAGGTCAGTGTGGTGGCTCCATAGGAGGCTAGGGGTGGGGTCGCTATATGATCCTGCAACTACATTGCCAGGTTTATAACTGAAAGAACTGAGAGTGGGGACATGAATGGACATTTGCACACTGGTGTTTATGGCGGCAATGTTCACAATTTGCAGTGGATGGAGGTGCCCTAAGGGTACAATGACTGAGGAATGAAGGGGGAACTATGGTGTATGTATGTATACATACAATGGACTACTGGGTGTCCACAAGAAGGAACAAAGTTGTGAGGCATGCAACTAGGTGAATGAACCTTAAGAACAGTATGTTGAATGAAAAGTCAGAAACAAAAAGACAAATATGATCAAACCTCACTTATATGGAACAACTACGGTATACAAACTCAGAGAATTGAAGTAGAAAAGCAAGGGTTATTATGTTGGGTCCTATTGTAAAGGTTCCTAGATTGTAAATTCTTACAGCAGTCACATCTATTCTGGAATAGTAACTGTTGTTTCTAAATTCTGAGATACTTAGCTATTTGTACATAAACTGGTCATTCCCTGAAACTTTGGGTATATATGTGACACTTGAGACTCAGAGTTAGACCTCTGAAGCTATGAAATCCAGAATTACTTCATACAGCAACTGTTAAAAAGCTGAAAAAGTAATCAGACTTTGATTAGAGATATGAATGAAGCTGATCTGGATAGGACTAAGGTAAATCAGAATACAAGGTAAAGGCGTCTATAATCCATATTTTAAAATTTCAGCTTCTATGGAGACCAAAGGGAGAGATGCGTATTTGGTGCAAGATGTATATTTTGGGTAGCACATTATATAATTTAACCTGTATGATCAATTTATCTGAACACCATAATTGCATGGAATCTTGAATAAGGTAGAAGATTTTGTTGGTTTGTACAGTTAGTGTGATGCCCCAATACAACCCAGAGCAATTTGGGTAGAGAATGAAAAAGTATTTGCAAAGCCCCTTGGGAGACTGGAGACAATGTAGGAAATTTTAAAGTACCCCAGCTAGGGAATTCTTGATATTTGCACAAGCAGTGGGGACAGCCAATTCAAAAGGCTGAACCTTCAATCTTGAGTTTGTCCCTATGAAACTTATTGCAAAGGAGAGCTGAGCCTACCAATAACTATGCCAAAGAGTCACCATCAGAGAACCTCTTTTGTTTCTCAGGTGTAGCCTTTCTTTCTAAACCAACTTAGCCAACTGACCAGGTGAACTCATTGATCTCCCCATTGTGTGGGATATGATTCCCAGGAGTGTAAATCTCCCCGACAACATTAGGAAGGACTGTGAGTCAGGATGTGGCATTGTGAGATTGAGAAAGCCCACTTGAAAAAGGGGAAAGAGAGAAATGTGACATTATCAAGTTTCAGTGGCTGAGAGATTTCAAACAGAGCCTAGAGGTTATCATGGAGGTTATTCTTATGCATTATATAAATATCCCTTTTTACTTTGGGGTATACTGAAGTGGCTAGGGTTAGTACCTGAAACTGTTGAACTGTGTTCCAGTAGCCTTGATTCTTTTTTTTGAGGGGGGTGATACATGATCCAGAATTGAATTCAGGTCTCCCACCCGAAAGGCGGGCATTCTAAGCACTGAACTACCCGTGTACCCCAGCCTTGATTCTTGAAGATGACTGTATAATTATATAGCTTTTACAATATGACCATGTGATTGTGAAAATCTTGTGTCTGATGCTCCCTTTATCCAGAGTATGGGCAGATGAGCAAGGAAAAGGACAAAAAATAAATAAATGCTGGGGGTGGGGATAAGGGGGGAAACTTGGTAGAATGAAATACTAGTGTTCAGTGAGAGGGAAGGGTAAGAGGTATGGGTTGTGTGAATTTTTCCTTTTATTTCTTTTTCTGGAGTAATGCAAATGTTCTAAAAATGATCATGGTGATGAATACACAACTATGTGATGATATTGGAGCCATTGATTGTATTTTTTAGTAGGAATATGTATCTGTGTGAAAATATCTCAATAAAAATATTTTTAAAAAAAGAAAGAAAGAAAGAAATATAGGAGACTTCCAGGAAGATGGCCAACTAGAGCAGTTTGAGATTAGCCCTGCTTCACAGAAAAGTTAGAGAAGGGACAGGAGGGTGACTGAGGCAGCGATTTGGGAGTGCAGTTGACCTGGGAGAGCCTTCTGTACTATATGCACCAATCCTGGTTGCAGAGGCCAAGGAACTGAGAGGCAGAAAGCTGGAGCCTGGTGTGGAGGCACAGGGCAGCAGAGCCCACGGGAGTGCATGGGTGGAAACACAGGATTAGGAGGTAAGCCAGGTCACGTTCCTTGGGTGCGCTACCCTCACCAGCACAGCCCCGTGACTGGCGACTCATTCCACATCCCGTGCACCTGAACCCCCTCACCCACTCCCATTCGCTGCACTCCAGGTGCCCCCTCCCCACCAGCCCCCAGTGAATGTACCTGCCCCATACCTCCATCCCAGCTGAATTATGGAATGTGGCAAAGGCTGTGCTGAGAGGGAAATTTATTGCCTTTAATGCCTATATTATAAAACAAGAAAGAGCAAAAATTGAGGACTTAACAGCAAACCTGGAGGAACATGAGAAAGAACAGCAAACTAAGCCTAAACCAAATAGGACAAGAAAAATAACAAAGATTAAAGCAGAGATAAATCAATGGGCAAACAAAAGAACAACAGAAAGAATCAATAAAACAGAAGTTGATTCTTTGAGAAAATCAATAAAATTGATGGGCCACTAGAGAGAGGATGCAAGTAAACAAAATCAGAAATGAGAAGGGGTACATTATCACAGACCCTGAAGAAATAAAAGAAATCATAAGAGGATACTATGAACAACTATATGCCAACAGACTAGATGACTTAAATGAAATGGAAAAATTCCTAGAGACTCAAACACTTACTCAGGAAGAAATAGACGATTTCAACAAACCAATCACAAAAGATTCAATCAGTCATCAAAAATCTTCCTACAAAGAAAAGCCCAAGGCCAGGTGGCTTCATGGGGGAATTTTATCAAACATTCCATAAAGAACTAATATCAATCCAGCTCAAACTTTTCCAAGACATTGAGGAAAAAGTTACTCTACCTAACCGATTTTATGAAGCTAATATTATCTTACTACCAAAACTGGGCAAAGATGCTCTAAGAAAGGAAAACTACAGCCCAATCTCCCTAACATAGATGGAAAAATTCTCAAAATATTAGCAGACCAAATCCAACAACACATTAAAAGAATTATATGCCATGACCAAGTGGGGTTTATACCAGGAATGCAAGGAAGGTTCAACACAAGAAAATCAATTAATGTAATATAGCACATTAAAAAATCAAAAGGGAAAAATCACATGATTATCTCAATTGATGCTGAAAAAGAATTTGACAAAATTCAGCATCCTTTTCTGATAAAAACATTCTGAAAGATAGGAATCAAAAATAACTATCTCAATATGATAAAGGGAATATATGAAAAACTGATAGCCAGCATCATACTCAATAGAGATAGACTGAAAACCTTCCCCCTAAGATCAGGTACAAGATAAGGATGCCCACTGTCACCACTATTATTCAACATTGTGCTAGAAGTTCTAGCTAGAGCAATCCGGCAGGACAAAGAAATAAAAGTAATCCAAATTGGAAAGGAAGAATTAAAACCCTCATTATTTGCAGATGATACGATACTATACTTGGAAGATCCTGATAAATCTACAACAAAGTTACCTGAGCTGATAAATAAATTCAGCAAGATGGTGGGATATAAAATTAATGTGCAAAAATCAGTAACATTTCTATACACAAGCAATAACCTAGCTGAGGAGTCAGTTAAGGAAAAAAATTACATTCAAAATAGCAACTAAAAGAATCAAATATTTAGGAATGAACTTAACTAGGGATGTAAAGGACTTGTACACAGAAAACTACATAACATTGCTAAAAGAAATCAAAGGAGATTTAAATAGGTGGAAAGACATTCCCCACTCGTGGATAGGAAGGCTAAATAGACTTAAGATGTCAATTCTCCCCAAATTGATCTACAGATTCAACACACTACCAATCAAAATTCCAACAACGTACTTTGAAGATTTGTAAAAGCTGACTACCAAATTCTTCTGGAAGGGAAAGAGACACCGAATAGCTAAAAACATCCTAAAAAAGGAGAACAAAGTGGGAAGATTAATACTCCCTGACTTTAAAACCTTTTATAAAGCCACAGTGGTCAAAATAGCATAGTACTGGCACAAACACAGAAGCATTGACCAAAGGAATTGAATCGAGAGTGCAGAAATAGATCACCAAATCTACGGTCAACTGATTTTTGACAAGGCCCCCAAATCCTCTGAACTGGGACAAAATAGTCTTTTCAATAATTGGGCATGGAAGAACTGGATATGAATAGCCAAGAGAATGAAAGAGGACCCCTGTCTTACACCCTACACAAAAATTAACTCAAAGTGGATCAAGCAACTGCATATAAGAACTAGCACCATAAAACTTCTAGAAGAAAACATAGGGAAACATCTTCAAGACCTAGTAATAGGAGGTAGCTTCCTAAATTTTACGCTCAAAGCACAAGCAACAAGAGAAATAATAGATAAATGAGAACTCCTCAAAATCAAACACTTCTGCACCTCAAAAGACTTTGTCAAAAAGGTGAAGAGTCAGCCAACTCAATGGGAGAAAGTATTTGGAAATCATATATCAGACAAAGATTTGATTTCCTCTATATACAAAGAAATCATACAATTCAACAACAAAAGAACAAACAATCCAACTATAAAATGGGCTAAAGATATGAATAGACATTTTTTTCTGAAAGGCAAATACAGATGGCTCAAAAGCACATGAAGGGATGCTCATTTTCACTGGCTATTAGGGAAATGCAGATCAAGACTACAATGAGATACCATCTCACACCTATAAGAATGGTTGCTACTAAACAATCAGGAAACTATAAATGTTGGAGAGGAT